>NW_024425675.1:24549527-24575520 GCF_017311325.1 Ursus maritimus | reverse complement strand
TTTATTTATTTATTTATTTATTTATTTATTTATTTATTTATGATTCATTCATTTAATTATAGATTTATGTATGTATGTATGTACATATTTTTAGAGGGAGAGAGAGAACATGCAGAGGGGGAAGGAGAGAGAGTCTCAAGCAGACTCTGTGCTGAGCATGGAGCTGAATGTGGGGCTCACAGGACTCAGAGATGAAAATCTGAGCTGAAATCAAGAGTCAGATGCTCAGCCGACTGTGCCACCCAGGTACCCCTGTGAGAAAGTTTTTAAATGCCTGTGTGTAACCAAAGATGTCTACATGGAGGAGAAGAAGAGAAAGTAACTGCGTAAGAGAAGAGAGTGAAAATATTTTCTATTATAAAAAGTAGTTAATAGATATGTATCAAACATTTCTTTATGTGTAAATTCTGGTCAAATGGTCACTTTATCAACTTGGCTCTATTTAATGTTTTAGGCTAGTTACTTTTCTGGACATTCAAGAGTCTGTTAAAAGACTTTAATCACAATATGTTGAAGATAATTCAATGATGGCATAGTCCCGATAACTCAACATGTGGTTGCAATCAAGAGTACTGAAAAAAAAAAAACAACAAACAAACAAAACATGTCTTACTCATAGAAATTTGAACACCTAATCTATATTTATAACTCTTTGACATATTTTTTGTACCAGTGTGATCTTGTAGCTTGAGGTTTAATAACGTCTTAGAAAAGTAAAAAAAAAAAAAAAAAAGAGAGAGAGAGAGAGAGAGAGAGGGAAAGAAAGAAAGAAAGAGAACACAGACACATTTAATCAGGTCACTGATTCTGATGGTTTAAGAGAGATAAGTGTAATATAACATATTCTGGTACCTATTTTGTATTAGGTCTCTTGCTCTCTCTCTCTCTCCCCCTCCCCATTTCTTCCTTCCCCCCTTCCTCTCTCTTTCTCTTCCTCATACTTCTTTCTCTCCTTAAATCTCACCAAAGGAAGTAGCCCTATTATAACTGTCTTTTTCTCATAATGACATATGGAAATTATTTTTCTGTACTTAATTAGATAACAAGTTTTTTTTTTTTAATTCACAGATGTCAAAATATATAAAACACACACCAACACTCCCTCTCCCCCCCATTATATCATCTAGACAAGTCCGCACATTTGGAATATACTATTTTGGGAAATCATATGGAGCCTTCTAAATTCTAATGTCTCCACCCTTCAAAAGACATCCTTGTGGGGCTCCTGGTTGGCTCAATTGGTTAAGCGTCTGCCTTTGGCTCAGGTTATGGTCCCAGGGTCCTGGGATTGAGCCACCATGGTGGGCTCCCTGCTCAGTGGGGAGTCTGCTTTTCCCTAGGCCCCTCTCCCTTCTTGTGCTCTCTCTCTCAAATAAATAAATAAAAATCTTAAAAAAATAAAAGACATCCTTACATTTGAATTAAATTATGGCTAAAATCTAAAACACCTAGAAATCCCAAGGCATAAAGCCAGGTAATTTAGCTGGTATGCCTAAGTCAAATCACTCCTACACAGCATGGAGGATGTAATCATCTTACTCGGAGTACTTTGACTTGAAAGGTTTTACTCCTACGTCAAGACCAATCGATTCTCTGTCCTAATTTTGTTTAAGGCAGATGACATAGATTGCCGCTGTGTCAATCAAAGCTGACTGGGTTTTTTCTTCTCTTAAAATATCTGGACAGGTTTTAATAGAATCTTTAGATAATGTATATCCTAAATAAAGCTCTTTGTGAGCCTCTGTTGCCTCACAACAACTTAGAAATTACTGGTTCTCTCACATATCTGTTGAACATCTATATAATATGATCTCTGGTCCCAGGCTGGGGCATGAAACACACATGCAAGGAATAGATATAATAAAATATGGCCTGCCTGGCATGGTGGTTAAAAACAATGTTTTGATGTTGGCACACCTGGATTGAGTCAGAGTTGTGATGCTTATTTAGTAGCGTAAACTAGATCACTTTATTCATTTCTTTTTAAAGACCAAAACAAAAACCAAAACCAAAACCCAAAAACAAAAAAACAAACACACACAAAACTCCACAACAAACGTGTGTTTTTACGAAAGATTTTGAGTGCAAAATGCTTACCACAGTGTCTGTCACAAAGTAGGACTCAATGATCACCTGGTTACTAATATTATCAGCAGTCCTGTCATTGAGAGATGTAACAAAGGCAAGAGGAAAGAGGGTAGGACATACTGCTCCCCAGTCTGGACGACAGCTGTGGCAGGGATTAAGGGAGGCTCTTCAGGGGGGGGCAACAGTTTTGAGCAGCTCTTTTGTTTTGCAACTCAAACAGCTCTTGAATCTGCTAATTGTTCTTCTTCTTATATAACACTTTTTGTTATTTATAGACAAAACATTACAAGCTTTTAACTACCCATCAATTATCTCTGCTGAGACATGAATGGAAGTTTGGCCATTATGGGGTTTGGAGGCAATTTGCTTATAGAGGTTATTTCCATGCTGTTTTCTATTTCCTAATAATCATGCATGATTCCACACTTAGTTTAGAAAACTGTATATAAGAATATATAAACAGAGTAATTTTCTGGAATGAGATGGCCCTGAATGCCTCTTTTTCAGTTAGCAAAGGCTTCCAACCACATTTTACTTATTTATTTATTTTTTATTTTAATTTAATTTTATTTTTTAAAGATTTTATTTATTTGACAGAGATAGAGACAGCCAGCGAGAGAGGGAACACAAGCAGGGGGAGTGGGAGAGGAAGAAGCAGGCTCACAGCAGAAGAACCTGATGTGGGGCTCGATCCCATAACGCCGGGATCACGCCCTGGGCCGAAGGCAGACACTTAACCGCTGTGCCATGCAGGCGCCCCTCAACCATATTTTAAAGAGCATGGGATTATGTCCTATGTGATTTGGTCAAATTTATGATTATGTGTAATCTTCCTCAATGGAATTATGAAGCAATAACTTATTTCATGCAACTATTACTCTCTATCATTCTCTAAATGTGCCTGATTTTTTTTTAAATGCAAGCATAAAACTTGTGTAAAATAAAGGACTCCACAAATTAGATTAGGGCCCAGGTAATTTTTTTTATTATTTTATTTTTTAGAATAGTTTTAGATTCACAGCAATATTAAGCAGAAAGTAGAGATTTCCCAGATACTCTCCTCCCTCACATACACACAGCCTCCTTCATTATCAACACCCCAAATCAGGACAGTACATTTGTTACAACTGATGAACCTACACTGACACTTCCCAATTACCCAGAGTGTATAGTTTACACCATGGGTCACTCTTGGTGTTGGAAATTCTATGGGTTTGGACACATTTATAATGACATATCCCCCACTATAGTATCAAATAGAGTTTCACTGCCCTAAAAAGCCATTAAGCATGCCTATTTACCCCTACTTCCCTTCTAACTACAGATAAGCACTGTCTCTATATTTTGGATATGTGGATAGTGTCTCCATATTTCACTGTCTCCATATTTTTGCCTTTTTTGGAAAGTCAGAGTTGGAATCATATAGTACGTAGCCTTTTCAGACTGACTTCTTTTACTTAGTAATAGGCATTTAAAGTTGGTCCATGTCTTCTCATGGCTTGATAGCTCATTTATTTTTAGCACTGAAAAATATTTGAATGTCTGGATGAACTACCATTTGTTTATCCATTCACCTACTGAAGAACGTTGTGGCTGATTCCAAGTTTTGGCAATTATGAATAAAGTTGCTATAAACATCCTTGTGCAGGTTTTTGCATAGAAATAAGTTTTCCACTTCTTTGGGTAAGCCAAAGGGTGTGATCTCTAGATCATACAGTAAGAGTATGTTTAGTTTTATTAAGAAACCAAGATACATATTGTCTTCCAAAATAGTTGTACCATTTTGCATTCCCACCAGCAGTGAATGAGAGTTCTTGTTGTGGAGATGTTCATCAATGTTGTGTGTTGTCAGTGCTCAGGATTTTTGGCTGTTCTAATAGGTATATAGTAGTATCTCATTGGTATTTTAATTTACATCTTCCTGATGTAAAGCATCTTTCCATACGCTTATTTGCCATCTGTATACCTTCTTTTTGTCGAAGACTGGAAAGGGCTTTGGCGCAGTCTTGAACTAGGTTATTTTCCTATTGTTGAGTTTTACGAGTTCTTTGTACATTTTGAATAGCAGTCCTTTATCAGATGTGTCTTTGGCAAAGGCTTCCTCCCAGTCTGTAGCTTGACTTTTCATTCTCTTGTCTTTTACAGAGCAGATGTTTTTAATTTTAATGAAGTCCTGCTTATCAATGCTTTCTTTCATGGATCATGCCTTTGATGTTTTATCTGAAAAATCATCACCACTTGGAGGTCATCTAGATTTTCTGGGACGTATCTCCTAGGACTTTCATCGTTTTATGTCATGTTTTGTGCTATGACCCATTTTGAGCTAATTTTTGTGAAGGGGGTATGATCTGTGACAAGATTTTTTATTGTTGTTGCTTTGCCTGTAGATGTCCAGTTGTTCCAGCATCATTTGTTGAAAAGACTGTCTTTTCTTTACTGTAAATGCTTTTGCCTCTTTGTCAACAATCAGTTGGCCATATTTATGTAGGTGTATTTCTGGGCTCTCTATTATGTTCAGATGAAATAGTTCTTATATCACCAATACCAGTGTCTTGATTGCTATGGCTTTATAGTAAGTTTTGGATTCAGGAAGTGTCAGTCTTCCAACTTTTTGTATTTCCTTATTATCCTTTTTAAAATTTTTTTTACTGATGTTAGTAATTTGTGTTCTCTCTCTCTCTTTTTCTCCTGGCTACAGGCTTATTGATTTTATTGGTCTTTTCAAAGAACCAGCTTTTGGATTCATTGATTTTTTATACTGACTTTCTATTTTCAATTTTATTGGTTTCTGCTCTAATCTGTATTTATTTCCTTCTGCTTATTTTGGATTGAATTCACTCTTGTTTTTCTAGTTTCCTAAAGAAGATGCTTAGATTTTTTTTTTTAATTTTAGATCTTTTTTTCCCCTAAAATAGTCATTCAGTGTTATAAATCTTCCTCTTAGCACTGCTTTCACTGCATCCCACAAATTTGCTAAGATCTATTTAAATTTATATTTAGTTTACATTAAAATTTCCTTGGAGATGTTTTCTTTGACCCATGTGTTATTTGCAAGTACGTTGTTTAAACTTTTAAGCATTTTGGGGGGATTTTCCAGCTATTTTTTGTTATTATCTTGTTTAATTATATTGTGGCCTGAGAGTAAACATTGTATGATTTCTGTTATTTTAAATTTATTGAGGTGTGCTTTATGGCCCAGAATGTTCCATACAAACTTCAGAAGAATGTGTTATCAGTTGTTGTTGGATGAAAATTGTCTATAGATGTCCATACTATTTGACTGATGCTGTTCTTGAAAGTGGATCCTAACTGTTCTCATCATAAGAAAAACCCCACATTTTTCTGTATCTATACAATATGATGAATGTTACCTAAGCTTATTGTGGTAAACGTTTTATAATATATGCAAGTAAAATCATTATGCTCTATACCTTACACTTAGATAGTGCTGAATGCCAATATTACCTCAATGTAATTGGAAAACAAACAAAATGCTGTTGTTGGTTAGTTTCTTGTAGTTGTCAATTAGTTTAAATTGATTAATAATGTCGCTCAAGATTTCTTTTTCTGTGTCTGTGTCTTTCTGAGTTTCTGAGAATTATTGGTGAAGACAAAATGGATATGCAAAATATTTACTGTGGATAACAGCTATGAAAGATAAAGGCAGGAGAGATGGGAGCAGATGAGAAAATTTTCCAGAGTGCGCTACAGTTCTGATATTTAGCTAAGGAGAGAAAGAAGAAAAAGGTGGATTGGGCAGGGTGGGCCTTGGATCATTTTACAATTCTGGGGAAGCTTAGTTGTGGAACAGTTCTTCTCCACGCCTGTGCTCTGGTTTATAATGTGCCTCTAGCAGAAAGCCAAGGTAGATTTTATGGCACACTTTGCTCCATTCCCTTCCCTCAGGGATTATACACTTGTCCTTCCTGTTGTCCAATGTCTGAAAAAGTTGCTTCATGTATTTTCGTCTGGTTCCTCGTTTTATAATGTGAGAAGTTAAGTCTTCTGTTATTCTATCATGGCCAGAAAAGGAATTCTGACTTTGTTTTAAACAGGTAAATACTGGATCAAATTAAATGTCCATAAATACAGGAATAGTTTAAAACTATTGTGGTGCTTGGGGCGCCTGGGTAGCGCAGTCGTTAAAGCGTCTGCCTTCGGCTCAGGGCGTGATCCTGGAGTTCCGGGATCGAGTCCCACATCAGGCTCCTCCGCTGGGAGCCTGCTTCTTCCTCTCCCACTCCCCTGCTGTGTTCCCTCTCTCACTGGCTGTCTCTCTGTCACATAAATAAATAAAATCTTTAAAAAAAAAAAAAAAAAAAAAAAAATAAAACTATTGTGGTGCAAACTTTGGAATTATAGACAGCACTTAACAATAATAAAATGAAGTTTAAATACAATTGTATTTCCTTGTTCCCAAGAATTTTACATGAAAGAAGCCGCTATATAACATGTATATATAATGCACATATACAAGTATACATACACAACTATACCTAAGTGCTATATATTCACAATTATAAATACATGCATGTATATATTTAAACACTTATCTGAAAGGAGATATAAAATTGTTGAGAGTCCTGGAATTGGGTGAAAAAAAGGCATGGATGATTATAAAAAAGTAATTTTCAAATTTTGCATTATATACAATGATATTTTATAATGTAAGAACTCCAGTACTCCTCGCAAAATTTTAGAGGTAAAATGGATTACATTACTTATTCATTAGACCAAACTTGGTTGTTGCTAAAACCGAAGGGATTATTTGATACTGCTAAAATTTGAAAGGCATGACTGTGGCATAGTACAATAATCTTTTCTATAGTTTAGGGTAGTACTGTGTAATTACCCCAGTACGAAAATCCCTAGCTCTTAGCCAAGTACGAACCCCATTATTTACCTTTTTTAAAGACACTTTTAATTATATCCCATTTTCTTTTTTTTTTATTCCTAAATAAAATGGGTGTTTCCCATCAGGGGAAGATATCAATGTTCACAATTAATTATATCTAAGTGCTATAAGCATTTTTATAGATTATTCGGAATGGTGAAAAATCTTCCGGATAAAAGTTTATATCATTACCCTAGAGTTCATTATCTTTAAATTAGGTAACCTAAAGGTCTGATGTTATATACTCATGTGTCTATTTACAGTAATTTCTGTTTTTTTAGTAGTCCATATAAAGGATGGGAGAAGAATGAGTTTCAAATTTTTATAACTAAATGTTGTGTATGAAGAGACATTTATGTTTTGAACTAGAGAATGATCGCAATGCTGCTTTTATCGAACATTTTGTTAGTGTTACAAGATGCTCTCACTTACCTATAAAGTGCTGTGTTTCCTCTACACATAATTGATATTAGAGGGAGAATAACCTTTTCTAGAGCCTGAGCAATAAAGAGGAAATGTTCAAGTTCTCTCTTTATGAATTCTTCATTAACTTTAAACAATTTATGAGGTTTTACAGAATCTTCCAAAAACGTTTTGTTTTTAACCCACAAAATTATGTTGTTAAAAATGCTTCAGGAAGAATATAGTCAGGAATATGACCCTTGGATAAAGCACATACGTAAAGTCATGATCATGTTCCTTGTATGAGAAAGGGCCATTACATTACCATCATAAACAAAAACCCAAAATAATGAAAAGAAGTTAAAAACCCCTTTGTATTTATTAATTCTTGCATTCAGTTAAGAACAATGAAGACTCTGAGCATACAGAAATTAATAGCATTCACTTGTTTAGCTGGAGGAGATCACAGTCCAATGAGGGACATAAATGTACAATCATGTAACTGAGATACAATATTAAGTTATAAAAAAATGTGCTATAGGAATCTAGAGAAGGGAAAGTCAAGTCTACATAAACGAATCACAGGAAAAAATATTTATGCTGAAACCAGAACACTCAGTAAGAATTTTACCAGGGGACATGAACAAAATCTATAGGGAAGGAATGGGTATTAGACCAACTAGAATTGGCTTTTCCTTACACATACACACATGATGATTACATGTATCCACACATGCACATACACACAGGTGAGATGTTTTAAGGAACCATGGAGCATTCTCTGCACCTCTGTCAAACTCTGTCTTCAAACACTCATTCCAGCTTTTCTACTTTGAGAAAAGACAAAAGAGTTGTCATTGCCTAACACATCTGCTATTGAAATGCCACTCATTTCCATATCCAAGTCATCTTCAACTATTCTTTTTTTTTTTTAGATTTTTAAATTTATTTGAGAGATAGAAAGAGAGAGAGAGTGCACAAGTGGGGGGGGAGGGGCAGAGGGAGAGAATCTCCAGCAGATTCCGCACTAAGCGTGGAACCAGTGGGGTATTTGATCCCACGACCCTGAGATCATGACCTGGGCTGAAACCAAGAGTCGAATGCTGAACCCACTGGGCCACCCAGGCATCCCAACTTCAACCATTCTGTGAGTACTTTCTTGATATTTGAAGAAAGTAAACATTTCTCCCCAAGTTTTCATTTTATTTGTATTTATTATGTGGTAGCTTATATTCTGCTTCTCATTATAATTTTTTTTTTTTACATTTTATGTATCACAAACTTTTGTTCTCCTAATTTCCTTCTTTTTCAAGGTCTAACTTGTCTTGTACATAATATTAGCATAAAGATATGCTTAATTTCACTCACCGACACTTAGGATATGAGATGATTTAGTGCAATTCATTATAGCTTTTCAGCAGGTAAATTAGGGTAAGAACAGTTATGCTAAAGGTCAAACAGACAATATATATTATGTAACAGAATCAGAACTCCAGATATTTCAGAAACATATTTACTGCTTTTTAAAAATTTTCTCAAAAGTGAGAATCTTCTACATAATCCACCTGTGTTCCCAGTATCAGAAAATAATCTGTCATTCTACTGCGTTCTTTTCTTAATCATTGAACTGCATGGGGACCTTTTGAAAATCTCATGTTTTTCTCTGATATCAATAGTCTGCTATGATTTTCTTATTAGTCTCATGCCAGTGAGTAAAGAGAAACATTATCAGTCATGTCAGGAGGGAAAGGATGATACGTGTCAACTGAGTTCCCGTTCTAAAAAGTCTTTCTATCCACTGAATACAATAGTGTTTCCTGAAATTTGACAAGACTCATCCTTTAAGTTGTGAAAAAATAATCAAAAGATCAATACAAGGCAACATTTTTCTGAATTAAATTGGTATTTTAGTGTCAACCAATTTTCTGTTTTGGGGCATGTCAGGTCACCAACATAGACAAACCACTGAAATGAGCTCTTGGATCCACGGAGTGCATGGAAGAAGGCTGATGAAGATGTGGACCATAATTTTCTAGGGATTATCCTCATTTTGAAATGTTTCAAGTATCAAATTTGACTGGAGTTTATTATTCCCTGTGTGGAGCTGGCTTTTACTCTTTATATTGAGGAAGACTAACGGTGATGACTATATTCATATAAACAACAAAAGTAAATCTAGGTGGGTGCATAACCCCTTACCACTTGAAGTAAGGTCCAGAAACTTCACTTGTGTAAAATGGGAGATTGCTTTATCATAAGGTTAATGAAATCACTGAAGAGAACTAGCAGCAGAGGTCAGGAGACGATGGCCAAACAAATTCTATTAAAAGTTGCTTTATTGGAAGGTACATTATCACAGAATTTCCCTGTTTATAACCTTAACAGAAATGTAGAAAATCACTGATGAAAAATTGACTTTTTGTCTCACAGAAGATATAGTTCAGACTTACAATCATTATTAATTTTTCTCATGCTTATCCCTGGAGTTAATGTGAAAAGCTAAGCTTACTGGTCTTTCATAAAATAGACAATGAAATATATTATTATAATTTTGGAAAGAAGTAAAAACTTCTATAGTTTGAATTCCTATTCGGCTTTGATAATTATGATTAGGAGATTAGCTTCCACCCCCAATTCTTTTGATATCTCAACACTGAGGGCAATTTGGGTTATGTGTTAACATCCTTAAGTGCTTCCATAGTCCTTAGCCCAATTTTGGATACACTGAAATTACATAACAAAAGCTTCTTGATTACAACCAAAATATTTTTGTGCTCACTTAATATTGTGATTCAAGATAGAGTGGAGGGACACCTGACTTGCTCAGTCAGTATAGCATGGGACTCTTGATCTCAGGGTTGTGAGTTAGGTGTAGAGTTGAGTGTAGACATTACTCAAAAATAAAATCTTAAAAAAAAAAAAAAAAGATATAGTGGAAAGAAGCCAGAAACGAAGTGCTTGCTCCATGTCCAACCACAGCTATCTGTGAGATCTTGGCCAAATTATGTTGCCTCACCAGTCAAGGGAAATAATGACAGAGGGGGAGAGAGAGAGAGAGAGAAAGAAGAAGAAGAAGAAGGAGAAGGAGAAGGAGAAGGAGAAGGAGAAGGAGAAGGAGAAGGAGAAGGAGGGAAAAGAAAAGAGAAAGAAAGAGAAAGAAAGAAGAAAAAGAAGGAGGAGGAGGGGGACGAAAGGGAGGAAGGGGGGAGGAGAGACAGTGGCTGAGGAGAAGGAGGGAAGGAGAAAAGGGTGGGAGGGAAGAAAGGAGAGTAAACTGCAGGGTCTCCTCACATTACTAATCTTTCACTGATAATTCAAATTTCTGAGATTCAGAAAAGTCTTTAAAAAAACGTAGATAGGTTATTTATTGTCATTAAAACACTGATTTCCCTTGAACTTCCCTTACCTACTGTAGAACTTTGAACTCCACACCTATCTCTAAGCCTCGTGAAAGAGAAATAGTTGATTTCAGAGCAGTTATAGAACGATGTTATGTAACAATGTTACAGCAGAACATTAACTACAGCAAAATTCATACCCATGATATAGGTATTCAGGGAATTTTCAGGAGATTTAGGGAATTTATGTTTTACTTTTTATTTAATAAAGGTGAACATCCAGTAGGAAAGCCCAGTCTTGTACTGGGGGTCCTTTTGTCATGATTTTCAGAAGTTATATATTCTTATTTTCCAAATTATAACTTCTGCTTCAGCTGAAGTTTTCTTATTAGTCTCAGGGTTACTTTCTTCTTCTTCTTTATAAAGTCCATTTTCCAACGGACTTCAGATTTCCACCTTGGTAAAAATTTCATTGCTTTTTTTATTTCTTCATTTAGTTGTTTATTTTTTCTTAAAATTTAACACAAAAGATTGTTCATCTTTCCTTCATTCCTCTGGCAATGTACCAAACTTGTGATAGAGCCTGGCAAGAATTTGTCTCATTAACTTGGTTTTATCACATGTCTCTTCTGGATCAAGTTATAATATCTCACTTATTTTTCTCACATTTTTTTATTTTGGAAAAGAAAATTAAGTTTCCACAAACAATTCTATGAGAGGAAAAATAGCAGCTTTTCCTCAGCAAAAATTAGGAGGAAATAAAATCTTTTTCTATCTGAAGAGATTATCTATGTGTGAGGGATGCATGTGAGAGTGTGTGTGTGTGGTGTGGGCGCGCACTTGTATGAATTTAGTCTATGTAGACTTACTATGATACAGGGATCTAGAATGTAGAATGTAAAATATATATAACAATAAACTAAAGCAAATTCCTTTGCATCATAAACTTGTTAAGTGGTCAAGACAAATACATACGAAACATTAAGTAACGAAGTATTATTCCAAAGGATATGGTTTGGACCTTAAAGTAATCTACTTTTCTCACTTACTACATTATTACATATCTTTGTTAGTAAAGACGTATCATTTTGTTAATAGCTACACACTATTACACTGTACATATACATTGTGTGTGGGTGTAATTATTTTAGTTTTTTGTTGTTGTTATTGCAGAACAAATAAGCAATTTAAGAATATTTGCTACTACTAACAATTCTGTAACGTAGCCTCCATGTACTTAGATCTTATAAATGCATCTGTGTGTTTTTCTCCAAGGCCATTGTCCCAGGACCATTTCCTGTTTCTAAAACAGAACAATTTTCTCTTTTTAAAAACAACAATGTTTTTAAAGTTTAGGTTTAACAGTGACAATTTTAAAACACTCTCAATAGTAATAATATTTCTTATCATAAGTTAAGCAGAATGACTTTTGTTTGCCATAGCTCTTTCTAGTGAAAAAAAAATCAACATTTTTATGTGTATGATCTTCAAAATCTTTCATTTGTGAATAGCCTGTTTATGTTACATTTCATTATTATGCTGATGTACTTCTTTGTTAAATAAATTGTAAAAATTATTTACATATTAACGATGTAAATTTTAACTGCTGTATATATTACAATTATATTTTTGTCCCAATTGGCTTTTGCCTTTTGATTTTGTTAAGTGTGCCTGTGCCACATAATACTGTTATAATTTCACATAGTCAAATAACTCTACCTTTTTCTCTTTGGACTGACCATTCTTTTGAATCAAGTTAAAATTACTCTCTAGTTATTCTCACTTTTTTTTATTTTGAAAAAAATATATAGTTTCCTCTGAATTA
The DNA here is from genome assembly GCF_017311325.1 of Ursus maritimus. Classification (NCBI taxonomy): domain Eukaryota; kingdom Metazoa; phylum Chordata; class Mammalia; order Carnivora; family Ursidae; genus Ursus; species Ursus maritimus. Next base: position 24,562,973 of record NW_024425675.1, on the reverse strand, counting down.
ATTCTAAAAGGGAAAGAATGGAAACCTTTATTCAGAATGGCAATCAATGAAAAAAGGAATTCCTACAATAGCAATAGGGTGGTGAGGAAGAGGTCAAAGACTCAGAGTTCTGCATGTTAGCTTAGGGATGACATTCTACAGATTAGATTACATCTTCTGCAAGATGTGGTATATTTTTTCAACCAGCTGTCATTACACAGTTTAGAGCCCCAGATTGCTAGCATACATGAATCCAGAAAAGAAAAGACTCAGATAGAAGTAGCTCATCTAATCATCACTCCAATTGACCCACTTGGGGAACTTGTGCTTCTCAATCCTACAGTTTTGGCTTAAGATGTCTTGATTTTCATAAGTGGGAAACACTTCTACCAAGGATCATAGTTAGAGAACAGGTAAAGGTTCCATTTAACCTAAATATTTTCTTTAAAAAAAAAAAAGATTTTATTTATTTATTTGACAGAGAGAGAGAGAGAGCACAAGTAGGGCCGGCAGCAGAGGGAGAGGGAGAACCAGGCTCCCTGCTGAGACCCAGGACCCTGGGATCATGACCCAAGCTGAAGGTAGACGTTTAACCCACTGAGCCACCCAGGCGCCCATAACCTAAATATTTTCTTGTCTCAGTAGAGAATATCACACAAAAACAGGAACTGCTATTATTCTAGAAGTGATCATCGATGCTAAATAACAAAAGGAAATAGGGTTGCTGTCACACTATGGAGACAAGAAGGCACATGTCTGGAATTCAGCATATTCACCGGGGCATCTTTTTATATTTCCATAGCCATAGACATGGGTGGACAGTTGCAGCGAGTATGGCCTGATAAGGTCATACTAATGAGGGACTCACATCTCTCAGGGATGAAGGTTTGGGTTAAACCAGTGGGCAAGGAACCTAGACCAGTATAAATGCTGATTTGAGTAGGAGGGAAATCTAGAATGAATAGTAGGACACAGAGGAATAACATCAATTATGGTCTTGGCACCAACTGTAAAAACAGAGACTGTAGCTTATTTCACAAATATGTGTTGTTGTTTTCTGTTTGGTTGGTTTTTTTTGAAAACTGTGCACTAACTGCCAAATAGAAGAATCACTAGCATGAGGATAGAGTGACATTAACATGGAGCATGGATGGATGAGCCGTATGAAGGATGAACTCTTACAGACATTATCAGTGCTTTACCCATAACCCATAGTGACTTTCTGGGCAGACTGGCCTAACTTCCAGCTGCCAGAACTTTGGATATTTTGCCTGAAAGCTCTCTGAGTCTGCACTGCGCCTGCCCGGTAGCTACACTGCCAATGCCGGAGGTGCCATTTTTTTCTTAATTTTGTGGTTTTTAGACTAGCAAAAATGCAGAAAAGAGAAATGTAATTTTCATATAAATTCAATTTAGATTATTTGTTTACTGCCACATTCATATTTGGGTGGGAGACCTGAAGCCTAAGATAAGAGGAACAAAGATACACCACTCAACTCATTTTATCCTCTCCTCTTTGATTTTTTCTTTCTCTTTCCTTTTTTTTTGGGGGGGGGAGCTTATTCAAAAGTCCCTGTATTTTCAGAAGTATCTAAACTAACAACAGTCAATAGGTGAAGTACATATATATTTTTAAATTTTCTAGTAGCCATATTTTATAAAGTAAAATGAAGCAGGTGAAATTAATTTTAATAACATGTAACACAATATATACAAAAGATGATCATATCAGCATGAAGTCAATATATATTATTGAGATATTTATATTCTCTTTTTTAACTAAGTCTTTGAAATCTGGTATATGTTTCAGACTTAAGAGTGAGTCTCAATTTAGGAGAGTCATATTGCAAGTGCTCTGTAACCAATTCTGGCTAACTGCTACTCTATTAGACAGTGTAGATCTAGAACTTTCCTGTGAAAGCACCCACACCTTATTACCTCTTAATGCCCTTATTTATTTTTTTTTTGTAAGCATCTATAGTCTCTCCAAAGACATAACAGTGATAAATATGACACCTCACTTGTATAGAAAATTTGTGAAGAAAGCTCACATGAATTACATGAGAGGTACCATGACTCACCTTTTAAATTCTCTATTGAACTACACGATTAGTGGGTGTTCAAGAAATAGATATGGTTATGAATTGTAGAGAGGGACCAGTATGTGTTGAAACAAGTAAATGATCAAAAACGTGTATTGGTGACCATAAGAGCATATCTTCCCTGAAGAGGGTTGTGGAAAAGCCCTTTTTATTTGACTCACCTCATGAAGAAAATGATGGCTAACATCTCTTTAGTGACTTAAGTTTTCTTATGCAGGTTTAATATGTATCATTTGAGAAGTTTTGACCAGTATTTATTTTTCCATGTTTATAATTAAAGATAAGTTTTAGAGACTAACTCATTCAAGGTCACACAGCTGGTGACTAGTGCCCACAAAACTGAAATCGAACTTCCTAGCTACTCTGCCAGCCCTTTCCTTGCACACCTGCTCTGAAAACAAAGAAGACATGAGACGTAGTACATCATAATTATGTTGTTTTAACAGTGTTGCAATTTTTAATTTAAAGTACCTGTGTCCCCTTTTCTAACAAAAGCAGAGTGGACAGCATCAAGAACAAACAGAAACTCTATATGTGTTTTGTTTCAAACCAATGGAGCTAAGACCTGTAGAGCTGTTTTTCTTGTATTTGAAACACTACTGACAAGAAATTAAGAAATAATAATAATAACCTTGAATCTCTTGCTTCTGTCATATAACAGCTTTCACTAGAATCAAGCAAACACCACACACACACAAACACACACAGACACATAGACACGCACGTTAGAATTGCCTATTTGACCTTATTTATTCGTCTTAGCTAAAGAGATGGGTTTGCTTAATTGCTATTCTGAAGTAAAACATGCAGACCTTTTTGATACTGATTACTTCAGCCATTGTTCTAGAAGCACTGAAATTGCTACCCTGAATCTTCAGTTCCACATTTTTCCATGTTATAATTTTGGAGTCACTTAAGCCCTCTGAGGATCCGACGATGTGGTGTAGTTCACATATAAATACCAGGTTGCCAGAGCAGAAATTCATTGTGGAAAATTATATACCAAAAGAACAATTATAACATTCCTATAAAGGAAACACCCACATTTTATTTCTAAATTATTCTTGTAACATTTCTTAAAGACTATTTGATAAGTAAGTAGTGCACATTAAGATAAAACCCATGCATATGTTTAAATAAACATTTTACCAGTGGCATATTTGGGCACAAAAGTAAACCTTAAATTATTTGTTGACAAAATTTGCCTCCTTATAATGTTGCATCCACTTCATCATGAATCTCTTAATCTACAAACTGCAATAATTTGCTGGTATTAGATTCATTTAAAAATTATCTTGCAAAAAGGAACAGAAGAAGTTAGAGGTATATGTAGCCTGTACACATATGTGTTGACTGCTATTACTTGGTACACATTTTTATATGCTATTTCTTCTGAGATTTATTGTGAAGTTGTTACTGAAATTCCAGTTAGTGAACACACAGTGAATTTAGTTTCAGGTGTACAATTTAGTGATTCAACACTTAAATAGAACACCCAGTGCTCACCACGAGTGCCCTCCTTAATCCTCTTTTCCTATTTAACCCATCCATCCACCCAACTCATCTCTGGTAACCATCAGTTTCTCTACAGTTAGGAGTCTGTTTCTTAGAGCTAGAGAGTATTTTGCTAAGTGAAGTCAGTCAGTCAGAGGAAGACAAATACCATATGACTTCATTCATATGTGGAATTTAAGAAACAATACAAATGATCATAGAGAAAGAAAAGAGAAAGGCAAAACAAGAAACAGACTATTTCTTCTTAGATTATAAAGGAAGGGAGAGAGGACAGGACAGAGTGGGGGAGGGAGAGAGAATTAGAAAGAAATAATTTTCCCAGCATCACATAATCTGTCTATTGAGAAATTGGTAGTAGGGTACCAATATAGTTAACCTGATTTTTATGAAGTAATGCCTAATGATCATCTTTACCTTAGTTATTTTTTTCTTTTCTTTTCCTTTTTGCTATAGTATCTTTACTCAGAAAATTTATTGGCTGAAAGCTTACGGACTTGGCATTAGAATTATATTGAAGACATGGACGCCATCACAATTGCTATGGGCAAATGGACTTGACTGTGGTCTTGCTGTTATCTTGTACTTAAAATATAAAAATTCTGCTCCTTATCTTTTTACTCACGATTTTGCAATAATGGTAGGACATGTAAATAAGGGCAGTCCTATTTATTGGTGTTGCACACAGCTTCTGATATCACTCCAAACAAGAAGAAAGTGCCAATAGAGCTCTACTGATTACATATGGGTGTCATTCTTGTCCTACACATCTTATTATGATGGTAGGATGTTCTTTACCCTCTTGGTTCTAAAAATAATTAAATCACACTTTCTATGTCAAATGGAAAAGCTGAGGTCATACATTGGATGAATCACCAAAATCCTAGAAAGAAATGTGTCTCTCAGCTGAGAAACCAGGTAGATGACAGTGTGGGAATTATCATTAGGCCATCGCCCTGAAAATGAATGCTGTCATTCACAATTCTGTCATTTCACAAATATTTAAGGAGGTACTGTGTGCTAAGAAGTTGTCTGTACCTGAGCCTGAACCTTTAAGAAAGCTGTTCATGGGGCCAATGTGGTATTGGTGATTTTAATTAGAGCAGAAAAAAATGCAAGACTAGGTAAACTGAAAAGAAGAGGATTCTGAGCCATGTGGCCCTGTCCCTTCTCAGCCTAGAGTCTGCTTGACTCTCAGAGGTTGACTCTGTTTCTGTTTAATCTTTTAATTTTAAAAGAAAAGTATTTCTCTCCTAAGAACAAATGGCAGGATGGAGGGAGTGCGGGCACCCACTCCAAAAGAACATAATAAACTCCCAAGTATTCTTGGAATCAGTGTGACTTCTTTATGGTCATGATATGATCCTCCAGGAAATTTTCAGAGTCATTACAGCAACCCTACAGTGCTATTGAGATTTCTCGGGGAAAAAAATGACACTTAACCTCTGCATTTATTTTTAAAGAAGTCTTCTAACTTCGCTTATTTCTTCTTGGATATACTTCTCATTATAGCTGCAGAGCCAAACTAGCAGAGGGAGATTCTTGATGGGGCCATGTACATCTACAGGAGTCCCTTAAGGAAAAGAGTTTCTTTAAGATAAGTTTCCTATTCTGTGTATCACTAACATCTTCACTTCCTAAATACCTTCCCAGGTGGGTTTATTTTTACTGAGTGTTATCAGATCAGCTTCCTAGAGGTAGCATATAAGTAATTTGGAATGCTTCTACCCTCATGTTTGTCTTTAAACTGCAGGATTTCCCTCCCTTGGCTAATAGAAAAAAATGATCTAATGTTCCATGAGGTAATTTGAATTTTTCTTTTTTTTCCTTTCATATCCATGTGTTAACTCTGTGGAGGAACTGAAGACTCATGGTCAAATGTCAGCACTATTTCAGTGCATAAGAGTTTTTAGTGTAACTATTCCAAACAGTCTATTTCTTTGCCAACCCAGTAACGCACCAGAAAGACCTCTGGTAGCCATAGCAACATAACCACAAGCTGCTCAATTTTAGACACTCTTTTTGTGTATCCGATTCCCTCTCTATTTTACAGAAAATCAGAAGCTAATGGGACACAGCTGCTTTCACTTTGGTTTGCTTATTAAGCTAAATTCAAATTGTTTCTTGCTTTATTCATTTAATTAATAGGGTATCAGTTTTCAACATACCAAGTATATGTTATTTGAATCCCCAAGATTTATGAAAAAAATGCAAAAAGAGAATTTTACTAGAAGACATGTAGAGAAAAACATCTAGCAGCACTTTTAATTTCATTCAAATTCATTCTCAAATACAATATCTTAATATATCTTAATATATAATAGACACCTTGACCTTAGTTGAATGAAAAGTCATTAAGATCTAACTAAATAAAGGTGATAAAAGAAAACTATTGATAAAAGAGGTATTTGGGCACGTAGCTGTTGAGATCAGCTGCCTGGTGCATTATGATAATATGTTAACTACTGTTCCTTATGCCACTGTAACAGATTAAATGGTGTTCTAATAAGCTGATTATACATATATATATGTATATTACATATAATATAATGTATATATTTTATAATATATATTATAATTACATATTACATACTATATACACACCATTCTTTTTTTTTTAAGATTTTATTTATGCATTTGAGAGAGAGAGAGAGCAGGGGAAGGGGCAGAGGGAAAGTCCCAAGCAGACTCTGTGCTTAGCGAGGAGCCCAACATAGGGCTCAATCTCATGACCCTGAGATCATGACCTGAACCAAAACCAAGAATCAGATGCTTAACTGACTGTGCCACCCAGGTACCACCCCCGCCCTCCTCACACACACACAATTCTTACTCTTGAGTTTGGTATGAAGGATCCATTTACATTGGGAACTAAATCAGTAGGTAAAGACCTATATATAAAGATCTTGAATTCAAGATTTGGAGTTCTGAATATATTTTTCTTTCTTATTTACATGAAGTTGACCAATTAGTTGTCTTATTTGTCACATTTTCAGAAGGACTATGTCTAATTTATCTTCCCAGCTCTTGTAAGGGCTATGTACCAACTAAAAATTCATTTTCCCAAATCATTCAATCCTTCTTTTATCTGTCCAATCATTTGCCCATTCAGCTACTCATATATTTTCTAAGCAGTTACTCAGCATGCAGCTAGGTATTGCAAATATGGGCTTGAAATAAAATGCAGCTTCCACATGTAGACACATAAAAACTGAAATGTAGTTTGACATGTGTAACAAACTAAATTATACAGTGTATGATGCAGGTGGACCATATTCTGAGAACTACATATTTGTTGAAATAGAAGGCAGGAAATGAACAACTTACTCCAGAGAAGAAAGGGCAGATTAGGGAAGTACCTCAGAGGATTTGACGATCAAAGTGAACCCTGAAGCATGAGTAAGAACAGTTCTTTGGTTGTACTGAAGATGCAAAACCACAGTGGCATAAAACATGGGAAGTGTGAAAAATTACAGATTGTGCCTTTTAGATTGTCCCAAACCCCTATTAATGTCAAAGGATGCTCTGTTGTCTGAAATTCTGGGAGGGGTTTTGGTCTGAAGAGCACTTTCAAGAATTGGTTGCACATCTGTTCAACAACCCTAATTTGAAAAGAAAAAAAGAAAAGAAAAGAAACTAATAATTACTATGTATCCTGTATATACCAGGAACATGCTACATACTTTAGATGCCTTATCACATAAGCATTATTATTAGCTTCACTTGACATGTGGAGGAGCTGAGGTTTAAAAGGTAGGGGAACTATTCAAGCTTAGTAAGGGAGGGAGACTGGGTTGAAATCCATGTCTGCCTGACATCAAATCTAATGCTCTCCACAGCACCATTCCAGTGCCACAGCCTAAAGATCAGAGCTTTTGACACAAAGGAAGGTCAATGGATAAGAAAAAGTCAAGTAGGACAGGCAAAAGATTACCCGTCACACTTTGGTGACATTCAGGCAAGAGATGACCACTGTCTGATGTTATCAGGTAAGAAGTATATAAGGAGGCTGTGAGGCAAAGATCTTTCTTTATTAAGAGACTGTTAAGTCTGAGCCATTTTTTCCCCTTGGCCAAGTTAACTAGTTTATTGTAGTTGGCTCCTGCAATAGATTTTCCCTTTGAACCCACTTCCATTCATTCACATTTAAAATGTTCTAGTGACCTCCTAGTACAGGCCCTGTGCCCTAACTTCTGTGGGAAGTACAACTGCCACTATTCTGTCTTTCAGTGCCAACAGACTTAACAGTCTTTCCAACTACAGGAAAACATCTTAAAAATTAGGGCCGTGTTTCATTTACTATTACACCTACAATACCTAACAGAGCATCTAGAACATAAAGAGCTACAATATGATTTTAATAACATGAATAATGAGGGAATAAATTATACAAGCTTACTGTGAATATGAAGTGTATGTACATTCAGATATTGGGAAATAACAAAGTTCAGACACCTTCAGCATCACGAAGGTCATATACAATAAGCCCACAACTAACATACTCAAGGGTGAAAGGTTGAAAACTTTCCTCTTAAGATCAAGAACAAAACAAAGGTGCCCACCTGCACCACTCCTATTCAACACAGTACTGGAAGTCCTAGCCAGAGCAATTACACAAGGAAAAAAAAAATCCAAATTGGAAAGGAAGAAGTAAATGATCTCTCTTTGATGATGACATCACCCGGTATATAGAAAATCTTAAAGACTCTATCAAAAAAAAAATGATCAATACAATAAACAAATTCAGTAAATTTGCAGGATAAAAATCAATACACAAAAGTTGGTTGCATTTCTATATACTAACAAATATCTAAAAAAGAAATAAAAAGAATAACCACATTTATAATACCACCAAAAACAGTAAAATACTTAGGAATAAATTTAACCAAGGAAGTGAAATATCTGTAACCCACAAACTATAGGGCACTGATAAGGGAAATTAAAGATGACACAAACAAATGGAAATCTATACCACATTCATGGATCAGAAGAGTTAATACTGTTAAAATGTCCATACTGCCCCAAACCATCTATAGATTCAATGCAATCCCAATCAAAATCCCAATGCCATGTTACACAGAAATAATTTTTAAAAATCCTAAAATTTGTATGAAACCACAAAAGGCAATGAATAGCTAAAGCAATCTTGAGAAAGAAGAACAAAGCTGAAGCCATCACACTTCCTGATTTCAAACTATATTACAAAGCTATAATAATCGAGATAGTACAGTACTGGCATAAAAACATAGACCAACAGAGCAGAACTGAGAACCCAGAAATAACCCTCACATATGTGGTCAACTAATATTCTTTGGAGCCAAGAATACTCAATGAGGAAAGGATAGTCTCTTCAATAAATGGTGCTGGGATAACTGGATGTCCACATGCAAAGAATGATACTGACTCTAACACCACTCACAAAAATTAACTCAAAATGGATTAAAGACTTAAACATTAACATGTAAAACTATAAAATCCCTAGAAGAAAACATAAGGGAGAAGCTCCTTGACCTTGCTCTTGGCAATGAGTTTTTATGACACCAAAAACACAAGCAACAAAAGTGTAAGCCCGTAAGTGAAACCATACCAAACATAAAAAACTCCTGCACAAAAAAGGGGAAACAATCAACAAACAGAAGGGCAATCTGTGGAATTGGAGAAAATATTTGTAAACCATGTATCTGAGAAGAGGTTATTATCTGAAATATATGAGGAAATCACAACTCAATAGCAAAATACAAATAATGTGATTAAAAGTAGGCAAAGGATGTGAATAGATACTTTTCTAAAGAAACAGCCAATACATACATGAAAAGATGCTCAACATCACTATTCATCATGCAAATGCAAATCCAATCCATGATGACATATCACGTCACACCTGTTAGAACAGCTATTAATAAGAAGACTAGAGATGACAAATGCTGGTAAAGATGTGATAAGAAGGAAATGCGAGTGCCCTGATGGCATGACTGTGAATTGGTGCAGCCATTACAGAAAACAGTACAACGATTCCTCAAAAACTTACAAATAGAACTATCTGCATGATCCGCAATCTCACTTCTGGGTATACAACTGAAGGAAATGAAACCACTCACTCAAAGGGATATCTGCACTCTCATGTTCATTGCAGCATTTTTCACAGTAGCCAAAACAGAAACAAACCGAATGCCCATTGCCAGATAAATGTATAGAGAAAATCTGGTATGTATATGTGTTTGTGTGTGTGTGTGTGTGTGTGTGTGTGTGTGCGTGTATGTATAAATAAAATGCAGTAACATTCTGCCACAAGAAAAGAAGGAAACTGTGCCATTGGTGACAACATGGGTAAATTCTGAGGGCATTTCATGAAGTGAAATTAGTCAGGCAGAGAAAGACAAATACTGTATGATTGCATTTCTATGTGGAATCTTAAAAAGCTGAACTCAAAGAAACAGAGTTGACTGGTGGTAGTCAGGGGTTAGGGGGTGGGTGTAATAAGGAGATGTTGTTCAAAAGATACAATCTACCAGTGTAAGAGGAATAAGTCGGGATTTAATGTACAGAATAATAACTGTAATTAACAATACCATTTTGTATGCTTGAAAGTTGTTAACAGAGTAGATATTGAATGTGTTCACTGTAACAATAATAACAAAATGGTAATTATGTGAGGTGCACGTGGTAATTATGTGAGGTGCACGTGGTACTAAGTAACCTTACTGTGGTTATTGATTTATAGTTTATATGTGTGTCATATCATCATATTGTACAGCTTAAACTTCCACAATGTTACATGCTGATTATAGCTCAAGAAAGCTGGGAAATGAAAGAATTTAGAAGGAGGGATTCAGTGGTGTCAGGAATGAAGGGGACTATAGGACCAAGCAGATTATATCACTTCCCTTGGGATAAAATAAATGTTCTTGATACTTTTAACACATTTCCTTCACCAAAGTTTTAAAATCATATGTGGCTGGGATCTTGTTTTGTTGTATTTTATTTATTTATTTTTTCTTTTCTAGTTTTCCTTTTGGTTTGAACATTTACTGAAAACAAAACGTTCAACATTTTCAGCTTCACAAACCCTTCTTAGATGTGCTTATGGGAATAAGAGGATTTCTCTAAATCTTATTTGATTATTTAGTCACACACACTGGCAACTATTGTCAAGTAGTTAATTAATTAATTAATTAATTAACTTATTTTGAGAGAGGGAGAGCCTGCACATGAGCAAGGTGGGAGGTGAGATCATGACCTGAGCCGAAATCAAGAGTCAGACACTCAACCAACTGAGCCACTCAGGCGCCCCACCATCAAGTAATTTATATGTTGCTATGTGAAATAGACCTGGCATGGTTTGCATATTTAGATGTCTTTTGATATATGAAATGAATGATAGGACAAAGATAATCTAATCATGTGGGTTGTCTTAAAACATCAGGGCAGATTACTGTACAACAACTATTCCTAAAATGATCTTTGATGTCTTTTCTATCTTTTCTTGGACGGAGCCAAGGAAGAGGCAGCCAAAAGATCTTTCAAATGGACTGACACCTGAAAGGGGGAGGCCATGAAGCTTCTTCACATAGGTGGCTACTCATAAACAGATGGAAAGAAGAGGGACAGATGGAAGGGAGAGGGACAGGACCAGAGAAGACATGGCTGTTATCAGGTTTATGGGAAGAACTCCTGAACACGGAAGATGAAGTCAAGAGATGACAAGCCAGACTAATGGTGGACTGGAGCATCAAGAAGGAACAAAAACAAGAATCGAGTGACAGCGTCCGACGTGCCTGCAGATCCACTTCCAAGGGTGATGCATGTATAGTGCTTAGATCCCCACTCTTCCAATTTTCTCAAATGTATATAGATGTGATAATTTTTTTTTCCACATGAGGACTGGATTAAATTAGGTTTCATGTAAACATTACAAAGTGCTCATTCATTAGTTTCTTTCCTCTTTTCCAACAAGATGAGTTTCTCACTATTGATTTTACCAAATTAGGTTTTCCAAAGTTAGCAAAACAGAGGTACTTCTAGTTAAGATTTCACTCATATTGTCATTTAATACCATCATCAGAGCAATTTCCAAGAAGCGTAATCTGATTTAATGATATTATAATAGTTCACAACTAGATATTAGGCTCAGAAAGAAGGCTTATTGAATAAACAAATAAACTTGTGAAATATCAGGTTCTAAGTGATTTAAATGGTACACAGAGATTTGGGTTCATTGATTAGATATAACAACTCTACACTTCATAACTTTGTATTTTATGTATAAATCTGTCAGATCAACAAATGTTCTTAAAAAGAGAACACATATTTTGGGAGAGATTAATGCCTGGAGACAAATAATCATATCTTTCAAAAGCTTGCAAACTAAAAATAGATAAAACATCTGTTGCCTGTTCACAATGCATCAGTGTCTTTCTGACTGCAAGTGTTGATATCCAATCCTCACAACTCTGAGGTCATTATGATTACTGTCTTCATGCCACGGAGGAGAAAACTTACCGAAACATAGAAAACTTACTAAGCCACTTGCCTTATCAGCACTCAAGTGACAGGACCAGAGTAGAGTTCTGACTCCTGTGTCTTCAGAGTGTGGGGTATCCTACACTGTCAGATGTCCTTGGCTACACTTTCTCCATGTGCTGCCAGGAACCCAAGCAGATTTCAGTACCAGTATGCGTGGTTCCAAAATGACTCTATGGCTCTAAAAAAGCTAGTAAACAATATAGAATTTGCTGACAATTTAGAAGGCAAGCTATAAGAGAGACTTTTAGAAGTTATCTTGCATCTGGGCGCCTGGGTGGTGCAGTCAGTTAAGTGTCTGACTCTTGGTTTCAGCTTAGGTCATGAGATTGAGCCTTGCATCAGGCTTCGTGCACATTGTGGGGTCTACTTGAGATTCTCTCTCCCTCTCCCTCTCCCTCTGCCCCCCAAAAAATAAATAAATCTTAAAACAAAAACAAAAACAAAAACAAAACAAAAACCCGATATCTTCCCTCATAGTAAATTACCTCCTGTTTCTGACTGGATGTGTTTCTCCTCCCAAGGCTCAGGCAACACTGCCAAGTGGATAAAGGCAGGGAGCCAGTCACCTTCTTTTTCCCTTAGAAACTCCTGTTTTACTACAAGAACCTGTGTAGCTCCTAGATCTAAACCCTCTCCTCTCTGTCTCTATTTACTCCTTTCTCAGGCAGGGGATTTTATTCTATCCCAGATCCTCTGAACTTGCATTTCCATGCCTACACTAACCTGCACTAACCCTAGTTAGTAGAACCCGCTGTCCTTTGAAATGGTAATATTTGGAAAAAAAAAAAAAAGAAGGGAGGGAGGAAGAGAGAGAGAGTCAGAGAAAGGAAGGGAAGGAAGGAAGGAAGGAAGGAAGGAAGGAAGGAAGGAAGGAAGGAATTTCTGGGTTCTAATATGAGAGGTAATATTTTTACCAGTGAGTGAAAGACCTCAATTATTTAGTACAAATCCAGAGGCTGGAATCGGGGTTGTGGAGAGGGATACAGATTGTATTTTCTGTATGATCTAAATGTAAGCCATTAGAAAGCCAAAAATTAGCTCCTTTGTAAACCCGCTGAAATCAGAGTTGAAGGTAGCTGTTAAACTGGCAGCCCAGCAGGCAGCATTGGGCCCATGGAGTTCTCCCTTAATTGAGTTGGCCAGGAAGCAACCTGGTAACGCAGAGCAGGATCAGACCTAATCGCAAAGGAGCTGAGTTGCTTTGCAGTAATTTCACCAGGGAAGGAATTCCTAGCATCCTGATTTCTGAGAGAGACCCACACTGATCCTAATTCTTAAATGATTCTTGAAGCAATCAGTAAGGCAGCCAGGACACGACGCTACAAATTTC
>NW_024425675.1:24408601-24549519 GCF_017311325.1 Ursus maritimus | reverse complement strand
AACAGTCATCATATTTAGAAATTCTTTTTGTGGTGACTGGCCATTATGTTGAATTTGCTTAGGCTTAACTGCAAAGATGAAAGGATTCTAAGCCAAGTAGACTATGGTAATGACTTCATCAGGAAGTGTTTAGATACCTTCCCATATGTGGTTTAATCCAGTTGCAGGAGGGCAGATAGATTTAAATCATATATGAAACCAAGTCTTCAGGCTTAAGGTAAAGCAAGGCCACTTATAGTAACTAGATGGGATATGGGAACAAAGCAAAGGCTTCTTTCTTTCTTTTCTTTTCTTTCTTTCTTTCTTTCTTTCTTTCTTTCTTTCTTAAGAAAACGGGAAAAAAAAATCTCCTTGACTTGGGTCTTGGCAATGACTTTTTTTTTTAAATATGACCTCTAAAGCACAAGCAACAAAATAAAAAATAAACAAGTCAGACTATATCAAATTAAAAAGTTTCTGAGAAGGAAAAGAAACAAGCCTTCCTTCCTTCCTTCCTTCCTTCGGAGAAAATATTTGCAAACTATTTATCTGATAAAGGGTTAAAGACTTTATTTATTTGACAGAGACAGCCAGCCAGCGAGAGAGGAACACAAGCAGGGGGAGTGGGAGAGGAAGAAGCAAGGTCCCAGTGGAGGAGCCTGATGTGGGGCTCGATCCAAGAACGCTGGGATCACGCCCTGAGCTGAAGGCAGACCCTTAACGACTGCACCACCCAAGCGCCCCATAAAGGCTCATGTTTGTACACTAATGTGTCATAAGGAGAAGGGGATTTGGGTCTGTTCATCTCCATCTCCCACATCAAACAGGTCCAGTCAGGAGGCAGAGACTGACCACACAGTATGGAAAAGGTTTAATATATAAGGAATTATTAACTCTTTAGAGGAAAGTAATTAGCAAATTGGAATAGAGAATGGTAAAGACTAATCTATAGTTTAGGGTGGGTGCCTGTTATAAACTGACTTGTGTTCCCCACTCCAAATTTATATATTGATGTCTCAAACCCCAATGTGACTGCATTTGGAGATAGGGCCTTTATAGAGGTTATTAAGGTTAAGGGAGCGCATAAGGGTAGGACCGTAATCCAATATAACTGATGTTCTTATAAGAAGAGGAAGAGAAACCAGGGATGCTCTTGCACAGAGGAAAGGCCATGTGAGGACACAGCAGGAAGGTGGCCATTTGAAAGGGAGAGAGTCCTCACCAGAAACCAGATTTGCAGGCACCTACACCCTGCACTCAGCCTCCAGAGTTGTGCAAAAATGTCTGATGTTTAAGCACCCGATTCATGGCGTTTTATTATGGCAGCACAAGCAAATTATTACAGTGCTCAAGGGAAAAACAAACACTGAAAGGAATGTGTGTGTGATTCAGACACTGTTGAGAGGGTGTGTGCAGTTTGTGGGGTTGCTCCAGACCAGAACTCGTCCATATTTGGTGGCTGGCGGTCCGGAAACAGCCTGGCAGAATGCCAGTGAAATTCACCAGGAAGTTGCCTGTGGGGCTGGAGGAGAGGATTTGTGCTGAAGCTTGGGGGAAATTGGCTGGGGCACCTGCATAACTAACTAGAAAGTCATCACGCGAAGCCACTGGGAAGCCAGCTGGGTTGTCTGTGGATCTCATGAAGCCGTGAGTGATGCTTCTAAAACATTAAGGCAGAGCTCTCCTGGAGCTGTGGGCACCAGCTCAGGGCCATGAGAACAAGGAGGAAGGGAAGCACGAGGAGACCAGAAAATGCTCCTTTCTCCTTCCATCTCCTTCCAGAACCCACTACCGACACTGTGCTGGCTGTCTGCGGAGAAATATTCCAGTATCACCAGCAGACAAGGAAGGGTGGATGGGGAGCTGAGAAGCAAAAAGTTCATAACTGGCACACATTCTGTCAGCCACAGGGATTGTCTTACTTGCATTCAGGTAACATGTTCCAAATCCGAACAGACTATTTTCATCATACAAATAGATGCATTTGTCCCCTTCATCGACTGCCCTATCTCAGTGGCTATGTCAGAATGTCAGCTCTGCAGCTCCCACAACTAAGGGGACTGTCTTCATCTTTGCCCATAGATGCGTCACCCACCACCATGCCAGAGGCCCCACGCCAAGATAATTCCAGGTGTTTTCCTGTTCCTCAAACGTCTTGAAGACTTCCTCAGTCTTGATCTGCTTTCTGTCTGTCTCGGGGGATGGTGTGATGTTCAGCCCAGAATATATATCAGGGGCCTCAGAACTCAGAACCACTTGTTCCTCCTTGAAAAGATCAACACTTAAAGCCATGTCTTCTTTCCAAATGTACGGCTAATGTGTCAGAAATGAAATATTCCTAATAATCAGATTACTCATAAAGGAGAAGGAGATTTGGTGCCCTTCACCATGGATATATCTTCCTTCATTTTCTGCCATTTGTGAGTTGTAAACATAATTAATGATACAGATGTTGCTAACACTACTTGTGTATTTTTTTTCTACTCATACTTTTCTACTCATTCTTTCCATATTTTTTATGGTTAATTTAACCTTTGGTGGTCAAAGATACAGCCAAAATGGATGGAACATATTAAATCTTCCAAAGTGTAAATTTCCTCTTATTAGCTAATGGCTTATGGGGGGAAAAATAAGGGATTAATTTGGAAAATATATTTTTCAAGGATGTTTCACAATTCTGTCACAGATGTCTATGATTTGGGTTTTATGGTTAAAGATTTGGCACATTTTACAGTACTGCTATTTAATTGTTTTTGTATACATAGATTCCCCAAATGCCTGCATTTTGCACTAAAGACTCAGCATGAAACAATACCTGTTGTTTAAATTCCCTTAAAATATTTAGAAAACACTTTGGCTCTGATTCTCATCTACTCATAAAACAGATGTGCACCCATACATCCTTTTATCTCTTTGAATTGGGTTCTTCAGGGATCTTGTTAAAGCTGCATGAGGCCAAGTGAAGCTCAGAGGGGTAAAAAGCAGCCTTATTTGAAGGTTGCTGCCATCCATAAATGGACAGAAAGCAGAAGATTTGAAACTGTGCGAAACAATGGCTTTATAGGTCAGGATGCTACTGCTGAGAAAGGAACATTTTTCAGGTTGCCTCTGATGAGACCAGCATAATTTTAAAGCCATTTTTACTGCAAAAGCACCTGACCCAATAAAGAACCACAGTTTATAGTAAATACTTAGTCTCCCTTCTGAGTCTGTCAGCATTTTTGTTGATTTAAAAATGTACTAACCCTATAAGTTCCTCCCAGAAGACCTATAAGTTCCAGGTAGTGGCAGAGATCTGGAAGGTACAGGCAGTGTCCAAGGGAACGCAGTAATTGAACAATGCCTTCTGTCTCAGCTATCTCAAATGAGGTAGGAGCCATGCGCACTGGTTTTGTACAAATTAATCCTCTTCCTTTGGATTTTCCATTAACACTATGCCTCTGAGCAGTGCTCCCCCATGGGTTCTCAACCTCTTTTTTCATTAGCAGTAATAAAAATAATTGCCTCAAAACATCCAATACTAGTGATACCTTGGCCTGTCAAGCAACAGCAGAAAATATAGCCATGGCTGTTAAACCTTCTTTAAAGCATTTGAATAAAGGTTGTTTCCTACTCGCGTGTGTGTGTTTGTGTGTGTGTGTGTGTGTTAAATGTAAATAAATTGTGGTTCACTTCAATGCCAGACTACACTTGCCCTATGCCAGCTACCTAGTCAAGTGCTCTTTCTTCCTTTTTTTAAGATTTTTATTTATTTATGTGACAGAGAGAGACAGCCAGCGAGAGAGGGAATACAAGTAGGGGGAGTGGGAGAGGAAGAAGCAGGCTCCTAGTGGAGAAGCCCGATGTGGGGCTCTATCCCAGAACGCTGGGATCACGCCCTGAGCCAAAGGCAGACGCTTAACGACTGCGCCACCCAGGCGCCCCTAGTCCAGTGCTCTTATGAGAAACTGGATTCAGAGTTTCTGAGTAAGGCTAGGTTAGCAATAGAAAAAATCTCAAGTCAATTATTCTGGTGTTAATGATATCTTTCTGAAAGCCAGGTGTTTGCAGGTAGTTAACTAAGTTCTGCCACTTGATTTACTTTTTCCAGATACAAGTCACACATTCACAAATTTCACAAAAATGTTTCTCTTGCAGATGGAGAGTGTTTACTCATATATCCGTGCCACTGAATCATACAAATTTGAAACTTTGGAAAAATTACTTTGAAATCATGAATTTCATATGTTTGCGTGTCCAAGATGTGGACCATCCTGGGTGATTCTGGTTCGATAATGTAGGATCTTTATCTTTCCGTTGAGTTGCAGTTTACAGAGCTTGCCTTATTTATTGGATGCCATAAATACTTAATATTCAATCTAAACATGAAGCCTAAAGTCTAAACACATTGATGAGTACTAAGTAACAGAATCTAGAAAATCTAGATTAAATCTGGAAGTCTAGAAATTTCATACAGAATGAAAACAAACTATACATTAACCAACTATTTCAAATGATAGGTCTAGAGCAAAAATAATAATTATTTATAAACCTGTGACCACTTGAAGTAGGCAGTTCAACAATAGAACAGAGTTACATGGAAATACAATGTATTTATTATATACAAATGGTTTCTTGTAGTCAACATCTATAGTGTATCCCTGCAAATTTTTCAGCATCATTCATTAGAAGGAAGATAAAACAATTTTTAGCTAAGTCTTCCAAAATAGGAGATTAAGGATACACCCTTTGTTTAAAGATATATCCTTTACTTAGGAAGAATTATGCTTTATTTTTAGTATTCTGAGTTACCTAAAATATGGTTTACGTCCCTGGAGAGCCAAGATTAGTTTCCTATTTATTACACTACGGGTTTTCTTCTATCTTGTTCAGTAATCGCTGTGGTGCTGAGCATAAGTATATAACAAAATCTGTCAAATGTAACTGAAAAGTAAGTCTAACAAATAGAAATATAATGCAGAATGAGTGCCCCTCACCATATCTCCGGACAGAGAACTTGATGGATCAGTTGTTCTGGTTAAATGGTTATTAAATCATTAAGACAAGATCAGCAAGTTCCTCTGAACACGACTGTGGACTAATTGTTGAGAGACAGAGTTGCTCTCTCCGTGTGGTGTTTCTTTCAGTCTCAGTGTCCTTAGTCTGTTTATTACTGGCAATTCTTTGGAAAACTCAGACTACACAGCCATCATTTAAATTTGGGCTGAAGTGGTTGGCTTAGTATCCCAGTATTTCTGACATGTCCCTTTGTTCCCCAACTCAAAATCAAACTTTAGCAACAATATTAATAATGGACATTAGCAGCTAATCTCAAAACATCTCCACTTGCAAATGACAGAACTTTAGTAACTTTTTTTTTTTTTTTTAAGCCACCCCATTACTGTTCCAACACTACTTCTCAGCTGAACGGAATCAAAATGCTGGTGATAGAAATAATGTCATATGTTTAGGTACAAATAAAAACAGTGAGAAAAGGCTATGTCTCTTTTCAAAGATTACTTTATCTGTAAGGACTGGAGTCAATTCAAGTAAGAAGAAATGATATGTCAAAGCATAAATACCCTTAGAAATTAATGATGAAAAGGCCTGGGCCAGGCATAAGTCACATTTCAGGTGTGTCATGAGGAGGGCATTCATTACTCCAGGTGTAAATGATTTCTTTCTCTTTCTGGGCTTCTGACATTTTCAATACATCTCATGTGAAAGCTGTTTGTGGGGGTCTGGTGTGCTTATTCTTATGAGACTGTATTTTTTTTTTTATATTATGTTTCATTTATTCAGTCATTCCGCACATGTGTGTTGAATGCCTGCTTCATACACAGTGCCGGGGAGACGATCAAGATCATTAAGTTCTAGGTCTTGCCCTTCATGACTGTATTAATCATTACCTGAGAGTATCTTTTTATTATTCTCCTCAAAATACAGCATAAATAGATGTTCAATAAACACTTTCTGAATGATAAAAACAGTAAGAGGATATATCTATTTTTATACAAATATTACTATCCCAGACTGGAGTCTACCACATTGGCTCTCTGGCTCTCAGGCCCTTGAGCTCATCACTGGCTTTCCAAGGTCTTGAACTTGCAGATGGTGGACCATGGGGCTTTTCAGCTTCCGTTATTGCGTGAGCCAACACCTTATAATGAATCTTTTTATGTGTGTGTGTGTGTGTGTGTGTGTGTGTGTGTGTGTTGTGTGTGTGCGTATCCTACTGGTTATGGTTCGCTACAGAGCCCTAACTAATACAATCTGCATTTTACAGGTGAGGAAAACTTTAATTAAATGAAGCATAAGGAAGGAACCCAGGCACCCGGCCTCTCACATTTTCATTGAAGCACATACTGTGGAGGATTAGCACCCACATGAGCACACCCTCCACTCTGTTTTCTTTGCAAACCTCAGAGATTAACTATGTTCCATGCCTGCCTGGGGCTTTTCTTGTTTCAATCTGAATGCTGCTGTTCACAAAACTCTGAAGTTCTGAAAAATTCTACGGGAGCATGTTGAACTGTCAGTTAAATGTTAAATACATACCATCTGGGCTGTTATTGTTTAAGCATAAAATACATTTATATCTGCCCCTCCTTCAGGGAAATTAATGCCTTATTCCAGATGGGAATTGATCTAAACGGGAAAAACAAAAGCAATATTAAAAATGTTCCCCAAATCACTGTACTAGGTTTTAGATGCATGCTATATATATGGCATTGCTATTTCCTGACATACAGGAAAAAAAAAAAAAATGCATGTGGATGGAGCTTCCACACAGCATGGTGACCCCAGGGTAGTTAATCTCATCTAGTGGATTGGGGCTCCTAGTGGAGTGCTCTCTCCTTTGAACAAGGCAGTAGCTTCAAGGTCTATTATGAGCTAGGCTCAAAAGCCACTTAGGGTCATTTCTGTGAGAGTCCAATGATCACTTCCGGCATATCCTATTGCTCAAAGCAGTCCAAGGCTGTTTAGATTTCAAGGGAGAGAAAACTGGCTTCATATCTTAATTGGCAAGAGTGTCAAGATTGCATAGCCATGTTCTCACTGGTATCACACTGCCATGGTAAAAATTTTGGCCACAAATTATTTCACTTCTCCTTTGTGTAAAACATGTTTACTTCCCTCATAAGACACCCAAAGTTCTCATCCCATTATGGCATCAAATTCATGCTTAAGGTCTCGGATACCTTCATCTGTATCAGGTGCAGGTGTGGTTGATATCTGGGGTTCAGTTGCTTTGGTATGGTTTCTCTTGGCTTGAAGGCTTCTTAACTCCAAAACCCAAGACACCTGCTTCCCACATACCCAAACACACAATGGTGGGACGGGTACAGCATTGCAGCAATAGCTAATTCAGTTCAAAAGGGAAGAAACCAGGAGAAGCACAAGGCCATCACTGGTGTGTAGCAATGTAAAATCCAGTGGGAAACTATTACTACCTTCTTGTTTAGGGTCCCAGACGGCTCCCAGGGAACTGCTCTGTGTCTATGCATTCTGCCCCACATACTCCCGTTTCACAGAGACATTCTTTCCTTGTCCTAAGAAATAACCTGTGTTTGCAGTTGCATAGTTTTTGAAGCCTGCCAACTGCTCATAAAAACACTGAAAGGTCTTGGGGGTGCCTGGATGACTCAGTCAGTTAAGCATCCGACTCTTGATCTCAGCTCAGGTCTTGATCTCAGGGTTGTGAGTTCAAGCCCCACACTGGGCTCCATGCTTGGCATGGAGCCTACTTATAAAATAAAAATTAAAAAAAGATCATAATAAAGTGGCCTGGGTCATCTGCTTTAAAAAAATTAGAGGCCTAAATATTATTTTAGTTTGGGATTCTTAATGTTCTCTTTTAGTCCAACCTGGTCCAACTTTTAAAACTTTGTAGGAATCTTGTGTAACGTTTTCTAATCCACAAACCTGCTCTGCATATGGTTCCTCTACCTTGACTATCCAGGATGCTTTATAGGACACCACTTGGGAGATCTGTAGAATCCCTATTAACAGAGAGTTCCTGCCAGCTACAACCTCAAGACTCTCAAGACGTCTCTGTCCAGCTCGAAGTATCTACACAGCTCTGCCTTAGATTTTTCTAAGGTCTGAATAAAGGTTTTTACAGTCACATTTGTGACTACATTTTAACCTTTGTCCTGAAACCTTTCCTTCCTTTAAGTCCATTTTTTGGGTTGGAAAGGTCATCGGCCATCTGCATATCCTCCAAATTTATTAGAAAACAAACAGTTCAGGGACACCTGGGTGGCTCAGCGGGTTAAGCATCTGCCTTCAGCTCTGGTCATGATCCCAGGGTCCTAGGATCGAGTCCCACATCAGGCTCCTCGCTCATTGGGGAGTCTGCTACTCCCTCTGCCACTCCCCCAGCTTGTGCTCGCTCTTTCTCTCTCTCTGACAAAAATCATAATAAAAAATAAAATCTTAAAAAACAAAAGAAACAGTTTGTTGTTTAGTTCCCATCTGTGCATTAGCACTTCATCCCAGACAGTGAGTAGAAGCCCAATGGTCCTTTCAATTTTCAGCCTGGAAGTCCTGTTAGCTAGATTACCAAGTGCATTTGCTGCATTCCCTAGCTGCCACATTACCACAAGGGATTGTAGCTGTTGCTAAAGATCACAGAGAAAGTACATCTGTCCTGGAACTACAGTGAAAAAGGCTCTGGAACTATAACCCCAGTGTCAGTGCTCCCCAGATAAACTTCTGGCTCATTGTTTTCCTTACAACGTAATCAGGTATGGATGTCAGGCATCCGTAAAGATCAAGTCCAGAGAGCAGAGATTTAAAACACCACGTTTCTCAAGGAATTAAAGACGGCTTTTAACTTCTATTTGAATTCAGAATCATACAATAAATTAACTCTTTAGTTCATCACCTGGTTAAGAAGGGACACGTCCGAGTGACTGTGGAATTTACGGAGCATCACATGTACCACTGCATAAAGATTTTGGATCGGATCATTGAACAGACCACTGCTCTTTGTCTTCTAGTTTAGTTTTGGTTGTAATTTGTTGGATCTAGCCAGTTTTTCAAGTCGCTAGGATGTAATATAGAAATAATGCGCCCTCCCAATTTCTTCTGTATTTTATCTGATAAAAGCATCTTTACAATATTCTTATAACCAGTCTCATGTCACTTCTTTCTGGTTGCTGCCTTCATTATAATTCTGTTTTTGAACAAAAAGCATTTGATTTCTGTTCTTCATAGCTACCCTTTGCATAACCCCTATTTAAAACATTCAGTCTTCTATGTTCATCACATAAAATGGAATGCAGTATCAATAAGAGACTCTGTCTAGGGGTGCCTGGGTGGCTCAGTCAGTTAAGCATCTGCCTTCAGCTCAGATCATGATCTCAGGGTCCTGGGATCGAGCCCCAAGTAAAGCTCCCTGCTCAGCAGGGAATCTATTTCTCCCTCTGCCCCTCCCCGTGCTCATGCTTTCTCTCCCTTTCTCTCTCATAAATAAATTTAAAAAATCTTTTTTTTTTTTTAAAAAGAAACACAGTCTAAAAGTGCAAAACACTTTTTGCTTCCTATTATTATGGTGGCATCTGTTTCTGGTTGGTCTCCAGGACTGATTTTTGTGACCATGAGAAACTGTACATTTAAATAATCTACTGAAGAGATTCAATCACATGGATGACAGATTTCTTGCTCTCCAAATATAAGTGTGAAACCACTTCAGGGGAAAAATGAAAGAGAAATGAGAATAAGAGACAAGAATAAGATAAATGAGGAAGGAACTATGGTAACCAGTGGTAACTGCTTAGTAGAGAATCATGCAGCAGCATGAATGAAAAGTCATTTTTAGGACACTCCTCTTTGTACATAAAAATGGTGCTTGCCTGGGACAAAAGGAAAAGTCTGTAGGAAGGTCAGTGTTTGAAAAGAATAGATCCTTGTAACAGCCTGGTGACTTGCTTCTCTTCCTCCATTCTTGAGCCCTACTGTTCCACCATATTTGATGCTAGTGTGGTCCTTGTTACACAATTTATGTCAAATCAGCCTCCTGATAAAAATATGTTGATAACTCCCTGACTGTCCCTGAGAAAACATCTAACTGCTTTTTAGGATTTTGGGGAGCTGTATAATCCACTTCCCACTCCCTGTGCTATCACATACCTCTCCAGTCCTGTCTTTACCTTTCCTTCTGCTCTTGACAAACCCTCACCCTGCCCCAATGATGCAAAATGGGCTGGCATTCAGTTCTGTGAAAACACTTTCATGTCTGCTTCTCTGGAGTTTTGGCATATGCTGTTCTCTCTGCCTGGAAGCCTTTCCCTCAACCTTCCTGACCTCCACTCGTGAACTGTGACTTTGTTAACCCCAACTCCTAACAGGCCACATATTTCCCCCCAGGAAGTCGGGGTTAGGTGCTTCTCCTATATGTCAACACTGTGCCTGCATGTCCATCCTGTCACACTATACTGTTGTAGCCATTTAATTGTGTATAGCCACACTAATTAAATTGTTCAGCTTCATGAAGATTAAGATCTTGACTCTCTATTAAGCATTCTATAGGACTGGACACAGAAAAAAGGTCTCTATACATATTTTCAGACTGAACAGATGGAAAAATGAAAAAAAATTATCAAGGAAAGAATAAAAGCTTGTGGAATGGACATACTATTGACAAGAATTATAATTACAGACAAGGTTGAAGTTTAAATTTTTAAAAATCCATATTGAAAACATGCTTCCTAAGATTATCGTCCTTTTTAATAACTATGACACTCACATCATTTGTAATTTATAGCCAAAAAGTATAAATTGCATTTTTGTTAAGTTTTTAATAAATGTTAACTACCTTACTGAAGATTTTTCAAGGGCTGAAGCTGTGACTAGGTCATTTTGCAATTGCCAAAGATATCGCCTGATACACTTACAACTCCACACAGAGTAAGTACTTGGTACTTGTTTCAACATCTAAAAATAATTTATATTTGTTATATGTGGATCTAGAGACTTGCTATTTGTTTATATACACAGAATACAGGCCTTTGTAGTTCCATTGAAGTTTATGTTTGATGATCTCTTAGATTTATAAAGTACATATTGTACTCTCCGAGGAGTCACAAAAAGAAATACATACCATCAGACATGGTTGAGCTAGCAGTTCTAGGGGAAGGGAGGGGAAATCAAAGCATTTGTGTGCTTCTGTCTGAATTTAATAAGATATTAATAAAAAAAATGTGAGTCCTGGAAAGAATTGGCCAGCAATCAATAGAAATACAAAGAAATATAGTTCCAGAATTCAGGCCTTAGGGGACTGAAAATGTCTAAGTGATTGGATTTTAAAAGCATCTGAATGGCAGAGACTGAGGAAGTTTTTTAGTTAAAAATGAGATTCAAGTCAACAACCAGATTAGAAGGGAGGGAGGCTTTCCCAGTCAGAGCTGATAGTCTCATAGTAGCTATCTTTAATTTGAAATACATGAAGAAATGGTAATAGAAGGGTAAAGTAACACAGAAGATAAAGGGACTTGTCACATCAGATCTCTGAGTGTGACTCTGGTATATGAAACTGACTGAAAGCAAAAAGAACAAAAACTGTTCATATTTTTAAGGGAATTTTTTTGCTGATGAACTCAAAGGCCCAGATTAAAAATTGCTTTGACTTTACGACGCCTAAACATACCTTCATGTCACTTCCTCACACCATATACAAAAAGTAACTAAAAATTGATCTAATTCCTAAATGAGTTAAAACTATAAAACTCTTAGAAAAAACTCAAATGTAAATCTTCATGACCTTAAACTAGGCAATGATTTCTTAGAAATAACATTAAAAACACAAGAAATATAAATCAAATTATTTAGGTTTAATAAAAATTTTAAAGTTTTGTGCTTCAAAAGACACAACCAATAAAATGAAATTACCACAAAGAATGGAGGAAAATATTTGCAAATCATCTATCTAATAAGGGACTAGTATCCAGAATAAATAAAGAACATTTACAACTCAGCACACAAAATGAAAAAATAACCCAATTAAAAAATAGCCAGAGGATTTTAATAGACATTTCTTCAAAGAAGATATGTAAGTTGCCGATAAGCATATGAGAAGATGCTCAACATCATTAGTCATTAGGGAAATACAAATTAAAACCACAATGAGGTACCACTTCACACACACTTGGATGGCTAAAATAAAAAAAAAAAAAGATGGACAATAATAAATGCTAGCAAGAAAGTAGAAAACTTGGAGCCCTCATATATTGCTGCTGTGAATATAAAATTATGCAGGCGCTGAAAAAGTAGTTAAAGTCCATCCCTCAAGAAGTTAAAGGTAGAATTACTATATGACCCAATAAGTCCAATCCTAGATACATACCCAAGATAGTTGAAAATACACATCAATACAAAAACTTGTACATTAATTTTCATAGCAGCATTGTTATTAATAGAAAAAAAACAGAAATAATCCAAATACCCATTAGGTTATGTATGGATAAACAAAATGTGGTATAGTCATACAATGGATCATAAGTTAGTCATAAAAAGTAATGAAGTACTGATATAGCCTACAATATGGATGGATCTTGAAAAGATTAAGCTAAATGAAAGAAGACAAGTGTACAAAAAAACACATATTGTATGATTCCATTTATATAATATATCGAGAATATGCAAATCTATAGAGAACAGAAGTAGATTAGTGGTTGTCAGGGGGTAGGGGAGGGGAGAATAGGGAACAGCTGGTAATGAATATGGGGCTTTAATTTGGGGTGATGTAATGTTCTGAAATGAGACAATGGTGATGATTGTGCAATTCTGTGAATAAACTAAAATCCACTGAATTACACACTATGAAAGAGTAATTTATATATATATATATATATCATGTTTCAATTTTTAATGAAAATGGTATCATGATGTTTTTCATGAATAGGAGGTAGCTAGTGGGATTTTAAAAGCTGGTTGGCCCCAAGAAGAATAAACAAGGCTGAACTTTAATAATCATGTTCTCCAGTTTCTCTACTACCTTTATCTGAGCCTTCTTAAAAAGTGAGTCCTCACTGTGAGTAGGGCCATAAGGGAAAGGTGTACAAGTACTGCCCTGGACAAAGGCACTCAGCTAAGGAGATAAAAGGGAGCTCAAATGCAAACTAACACCCACTCACCAACCATAGGCCCTGACACATGGTTTCATCTGCCTGGAGTAAGGGGTGCATTTTCTCACTTGGACAAACGTGTTATATGGCTTAGCATTAACTAATGAGAACAGTGGAGAAAAAGAAGATACTTATTTCAATATCATCCTCATTTATATTTCAATGTAGAGAGAACTATTATAATTATGAAAGTTGTTTAGCAGCAATCTCAGGCAAGTCCTCAGGAATATATTTGATACAAATATATACACATCTTCCTAAAATGACTTATTTAACCCTAATTCATTAAAATTGGTTACCTAAATTAAATAGCTCAGCAAAGATGGTAAAGGGAACTAAACAGATATTTTAGTAAGTATTAATGACAATCTGCTTTCAGTTTTCTTGGGATATTTGCTACAAGTGACATCCATTTTTGTATAAAGCTTTCCTGTAAATATATGTAAAAATTAAATACATAACAATTTATAAATTATGAGTTGGACATGTACACAAAAGTGGCAGGACATCCCTAAAGACAGAATATATTGAAAAATATAAAATTAGTAAGTATATTTCAGGTACAATAGCTGACGAAATAGGTCTGGCATTTCTATATAAGCTTTATATTAAGATTAAAAATTTATCACTTTAGGGGCGCCTGGGTGGCACAGCGGTTAAGCGTCTGCCTTCGGCTCAGGGCGTGATCCCAGTGATCTGGGATCGAGCCCCACATCAGGCTCTTCTGCTATGAGCCTGCTTCTTCCTCTCCCACTCCCCCTGCTTGTGTTCCCTCTCTCACTGGCTGTCTCTATCTCTGTCGAATAAATAAATAAAATCTTTAAAAAAAAAAATTATCACTTTAACCACACATAATTAATTTCATCTTTATACAGATTTCATTTAGTTAACAAACACTAGTACTAGCATTCTCATTTTTTCATCTTCTGCACTTTACTTTTTAAATGAAATCGGGGTGAAATGTGAAAACAAATTATTCAATTTGAATTCAACAATTTATGTAAAAATGAGCATGTCAATTTATGTAATAATTTATGTAAAAAGATGTTAACTTAAAACTAAATTGCCCGTTATCTATCCTTGGGATAGGCAAAAACACTTCACATGTCTTCCACAAGGTTATTAGAAAATATTTTCGGTGTCGCTCTCTAATGTATTAAAGTGACTTCTTTAACTGTCAAAGCAAATATTACCTCTAAATATTTTTGTTTGATACAGAATGAAAAATAACACAACATTGCATAGATACCTCTGGGTGACACTGGGTTAAGGTAGAAAATTTGTTACATCCTGATGAGTATTTGAGAGACTTATAATGAACTTCAATATTGATTCAATATTAAAATTATTATGAAGGATTCAGGGTAGTAAAGAAAAATAAGTTCAGTTTATATTAGCTAAATAAACAAGCAAAAAAAAATTATGAAGGTCCAATTGCCATATATAGTTAGTAAAATCATTGCTACATAATGGTGTCCTGAAACACTTGTAGGATATTTGTACAGCAGATATTGTGTTTTTAAAAAATAGAGATAATTAACAGGAATATTATTTTCCTAAAATATATATATTTTAAAGCAGGCTCCACACCCAGCATGGAGCCCAATGCAGGCTCAAACTCATGACCTTAAGATCAAGACCTGAGCTGAGATCAAGAGTCATGTGCTTAATGAACTGAGCCACTAAGGCACCACTAAAACATAATTTTAATTAATCATTCTATCTGCAAATCAAAAAATCTAATACATTGCCATCTTCTCCATTTGATTTTGTACCAAGATATAACTGTAATAACCAAAGCAGAAAGTTTCCATGGTGTCCTCACACAACTCTAATGGATGAGCTATCAGTGTTAAAAGGGAGATCTGCAACTTTGAGTTGGGTGTTCTGATAGTAATGTATGCCAAATAAATTATCTTGGCATGGCTGCTTTGGTTTCCATAGAGAATAAAAGCGGACTCATCTGGGACAATATTTTTCCTACTTTCCCTCAATTTGTATTGCCAAGCAAAGAATGTCACCAATCACCATTTTTTGGCATTTAATAATGGTGACTAACTAATACAATGAGTGCTTTCTGAAACTAAGATGTTATTTGAAAAGAAATATTTTTAGTATAGCAATATTAATAGCCTGTGGATTCTTTTTCATCTTGTTTCCAGCATTTGAACAAATTATATTACCAACAATGAGGACAGAAAATAGAGTGTCTAGTGAGACATTGTGATAACTCACAGAACGATCTAGAAATATGAATGCAGTTTCAGCATACTTTTGATCAAATGAGACAAAAAATTTCAATATCAATTTATAAAAAACAGCTTATAAATCTAAATGACTTGTATCAGAGGAAACTTAGAAGCATTATTGAAAGAAAGCACCATAAGGAAGTAATTTCAATAGAGAAGTAAACATGAACAAAAAAAGGAGTACTGAATTGATATGTTACATATAATTATGGAAACTTGAAAGCATACTGTCCCACAATGCCTGTGAATGAGAATTTCCAAATTCTGTCCTATGTAGACAGAACATAATCATAAACAATGTTTTTACATATTACCTGAAAAAATTATTTTCATGTCAAATAAGATAGGTAAGGATTGCATTTAAAAATAAACACATTTCAATTTTCTATAGTAATTCACATTACTATAATGTGCTTTTAATGTGTCATTATGTATTGCAAATCTTCTAGAAAGAGATGTAGTAAGTAGCATTTCCCAAATATATTATACATCAGTTTAGGAGACTAGTGTTCTTTTTTTTTTTTTTTTTTAAGATTTTATTTATTTATTTGACAGCCAGCCAGCAAGAGAGGGAACACAAGGAGGGGGAGTAGGAGAGGAAGAAGCAGGCTCCCAGCGGAGGAGCCTGATGCGGGGCTTGATCCCAGAACGTGGGGATCATGCCCTGAGCCAAAGGCAGATGCATAACGACTGGGCCACCCAGGCGCCCCTAGTAGACTAGTGTTCTACAAACATTTTTTTTAAGTGAGTTCTCCTTAAAATGTGCATTTCTCAAAATGATGGCAGTTCTCATTTTACAAAAGAAAAACTAAGCTATAAAGGATACTTATTCTATATATGAACGTGCAAATAAGGAACACAAATCAGAACCTTGAAATTTAAAGTCCCATCACCTTCCTCTAAGAAATATAAAACACTTATCTGTATTAAGAAATATACATTTCTCAAATATTGTGGAATTTTTACATTCCCTTCCTATAATCAAAATAAGAAATAACTCCATGTATGTGTCCACAGGGATTTGAACCCTCAGAATTTAGACATGAAGTTATAAAAACTACAAATGAAAATAACAAAGATCAACATAAAGTAGAAGTTTTATATTAACTATTAAAAAATAAATATTATTAAGCAAAGTTTAAGAAACTTCATATGTCACTTGAGGTTCTTCAGGATGTAAATGTGTTAACTTCAACACCATATCTAAGATTTCTGTCAGTTCTCAAGAACTTTAACTCTCCTGGCATTTCTTACTATAATCTTCTGATATTAAGTTGTACCCATCTCCTGCCTTGAGGCTGTCCTTTTTTTTGTCATCTGTTAACACTGATAAGAAGCCTAAAGCAAAATGAAGAATTTCCTGCTCCACAAGGCAATTGTATGCCTCGGAGACTTGAAGATACAAAGGAAGCTATCGTATGGTGTCACTCTGCAAACAACATGGGCTATAGGACACACTGACTTTGAAAGGATCTTGGACCACACCCACCACTACAGATATCTTATTGCCGTATCTCTGTGGGAACATATTCCAACACTTTCTTTGTACGACCGCCTTCTATTTTTCTGCTCAACTCCTGTTAACTGCCAGGCAGAGTTGGTCCTTGAAAGCTAACGGTAGAGGGCCTCATTTTTTAAAAGGCTTTATTTTTTTTAATAGTAGTTTTAGGTTCACAGAAAAATGGAAAATACAAAGATCTGCCATATACCTCCTGGCCCCCCTCCCTGGTTATCAATATCTCCCATCAGAGTGGTACATTTCTTACAACCGATGAGGCTACATTGAAACATCATTATCACAATCATAGTTTAGATGCGAGTTCACTCTTGGTCCTGTACATTACCTGGATTTTGACAAATGTAGAATGATACACATCTACCATTAGTATCATATAGAGTAGTTTCACTGCTCTAAAAATCCTCTGTGCTGGGGCGCCTGGGTGGCACAGCGGTTAAGCGTCTGCCTTCGGCTCAGGGCGTGATCCTGGCATTGGGGGATCGAGCCCCACAACAGGCTCCTCCGCTATGAGCCTGCTTCTTCCTCTCCCACTCCCCCTGCTTGTGTTCCCTCTCTCGCTGGCTGTCTCTATCTCTGTCGAGTAAATAAATAAAAAATCTTAATAATAAAAAAAAAAAGATTCTTTAAAAAAAAAAAAATCCTCTGTGCTGTGCCTGTTCATCCCTCCATCCCAAACCCCGAAGCCCTCATTTTTATGATCAAATATATCCATGATATATGTTTCTAAATAAAGACAGTTCACTCCTCATATAAATGCACTGCTAATTCTAGTAGAGTAAATCCCAAAATAGATAACACACAAAATATCCCATACGATAAAACATATGATATAAAACATGAGATACTGTGTTTTTAAAAAAAATAGGGATAATAGGAAAATTATTTTTCTAAAACATTATGTTTAATTAATTATTTTATCTATAAATTAAAAAAAATCTAATACATTGCCAACTTCTCCACTCCAAATATATAATAATTATAGATAAAATATAACTTAAAAGACAGAGATTTCTACTTCCAGGTAAGATGGGAGTCACAAGTACCAAATAAATCCTTCCACAAAACATGAGTAGAAAACAGGAAAAAAAAATGTACATCAGCTGCTTTTAGATTTTCAATAATAGGCATAGCAGGATTGTGATTTCTGAGAGGAAAAAAAAAATGAGGTGAGTCTTGTGATCATGATGGCTTTCCGACTGAGACATTTTTGGGCTGCAGGGACAAGGGTGGAAACCCCTATAGTCCCCAGAGGACTATTCTGAGAAGGAAGAAACTGGAGTTCTTGGAAACCGAGGAAGCTAGAATTTGTAGGTAGAAGTACCAGAAAGGAGCGGACTATAGAGAGAGAGCTCTAGTCATCTGCAAGACATCCTCTTGAGTTTTTGATGAGTACTAGACTATGCAAGCTAAATTGAAATTAAATAAGACAAGACAGAAACCAAACATAGAGTTATAAGATAAACAATTCTCAGAGCTCAGACAAGTTGGGGAGTGATATTAATGTTTTGGATAGTAAGAGTGGAAAGTACTTAATAATCCCCTGATACAGTAAAGACCCCAGAGAGTCAAGCTTTATTAATAAGCTGATACAGAGGGAAGATTCCCCTAGACATATCCTTGCAAATATTAAAACGGGGATCAAATTAATCTGGAAGTCAATTAACCACCTGTAAATTAGCAAAGCCCAACACTTTTTAAGGAAGTCAGCAAAATTCAAACACTGTACAATGTAATATTACTGTCTGGCATCCAAAAATATTTATTAGAAATGCCACATGTACAAAAATGTGACTCATCACAAGCAAAAAAAAAAAAAAAAAATCAGCCAATATAACCAGACATATAAACAGACAAAATGAAAACAAAAATTAGTAAAACCAGGATAAAAGATCGATTAAATACAAATATTTAAAGGAAAACATGGACACAATGAGGAAGGAAATGACTGATACAAAGACAAACAGAACTTTTAAAGTTGAAAAAGTACTTTAAATGAACAATTCTCTAAATGAGATAAACACCTGATTAGTCACTGAAGAAAAAAAAAATCAGTGAACCTGAATTAATGACAGACTTAAAATTTTAGTGAACAAAAAACAAAAAGAACAAACCTCAGTGTGACTGTAAGCAACCTAACACATGTGAGAATGGAGTTCTAGTAACAAACAAGGGGAGGGGACAGAAAATATTTTTAATGAAAATGTCCAGAAATTGTCCAATTTTGGTGAAAATGATGGACCACTGATCCAAAACCAAAAAAATATTAACATGTTATATGCAACACACACAGGTACACATAAAAACAGCACACACCAAAACTCCTCATGATTAAGTAGCTTAAGTCAGTAACTAAATGAAAATCCTAAAAGTAAGGAGAGCAAAATGATTCTAATGTCCTTATGACCAGATTGACAGATTGTCCCACCTCAACAGAGGGGTCTCACTGTTATAAAGGGTTGTCTGGATACCACCTCAAATTAGGGAGAATTATTTAATGAACAATATGAATGTCCTAATCCTTAACAACCAGCGATTTAGAAAGAGTAAAAAAAAAAAAAAAAAAAAAAAAAAAAAACCATAATAATAACAACCCCCCCCAAAAAAAACAGTAAAAGGAAAAAAAAATAGTTTTGCAGTGTCTGCAAGACTCAATACATTTTATCATTTTATCATCTCTTTCTCCAACGATATTATTCTTAATGAATCAAACTAAAGAAATGGTTTGTAATATAAACATAAGGTTTGGCAGGCACATTTAATTGCCTTTCATCCTTGCAAATGTATTTTCAACAGTCTTGTGATTCAAAGATACAATTAGACTGCTTATCTTTCATTCTTTCAAAGAGAAGGTCATATTTCTGGCAGAGAAGAACGGTAATGATTTTGCTTTTGTGTGTGTGTGTGTGTGTGTGTGTGTGTGTGTGTGTGTGTCTATAGTATGTTTCATCTCCTACTGACACCTAATTGCAAATAAAATCTCTGTAATGCATTATGGGCCAGAAAATTGGATGGAATATAGATCCTCATTGGTAATTGCTACATTCAAGAATGGCCAAAACCTTGTATCTACATAAAAACACCTTTGATATGAAAACATTTACTGCAGAATGCCACTTAGAAAAATAATACATGTTGTAAAACGAATTTATGCAAGATGGTTAAAATTCTAATCTTGTAGCATCGAATTCTGTTAATTCTGTATCTGTGGTTTCTTGTGTAAGATTTCTTTTTAAGTTAAAACACGACACACAAAAATGAGTCCTATTGCAAAATCTAAAGATATAAAACCTTCAGAAAATGAGTAACCTCCACACCACGCAAGATAATTTTTATACACATTGCATATAAATTGAAGAGAGCCAAAGGTAATTATTTTTGTTTTTTGTTTTTTCTTTTGGTAATTTCTAAACTGCATCTTAGATGTACAAATGCTTAAAAAATCCTACTTGATTTTAAAGAGAAATATAAAGTTTTGATAAAGACAAAGAGTTATAATAACATCAGATTTTTGCAAAAGTATGAAATCCAGAGAGAATATAAACTTATGTCAAATTAAATAATCAAGGAATTATGTGAGATTATAAGTATTTTTTTTTTTTTTTAGAAATTCAAGGAAAATATTTACCTTTAACACAATCTTTTAATGAAATAAAGTGAGTAATTCAAGAACAGTCAAGTAAACTAGGCTACGGTATATCTTACTGAGGAGTGGAATAAAGAACCAGAATATTGAACAAGTTCAGTTGCGGAGCAGAAGAAAACTCTAAGAGACAGGCTTTGAAAAGATGTCAAAAAAAAAAAAAAGTATATATATATATATATACACACAACTGACTATCATGTATGGTGGAGCATTTGGGGTAAAACTAACCTAATGAGTAGGCTGTAGATTGTTCCGTTTCAACAGAGGGATCTCAATACTCTAGAGGGCATTTGATTAAAATTGGAAACAAGGAAAAAGACTATTGCCACCACTTCTGTTGGATTACGCAATAAATCTGGGAAAAGTAAATACAATATAAAGCTTTTAAAAGAAGAAATAAATTATCAATCACATATATTATTACCTATATGAAAATATAAAAGAATCATTTGGTAAACTTTTAGAATAAAAGATTTTAACAAGATTGGTAGAAATACGAGTAATAAAAATATTAATTGCATTTCCACCTATTGCAACAAAATACTAGAAAGTGATAGGTTAGGTGTTCTTTTTTTAAATTTCCTGAAACGTGTGTTTGCATGTAGTTTATAGCAGCACATACGTTTCATAAAATATATATTTTCTCAAAATAAACTTCTACTTATATAGTTATACATATGCAATATATAATGCATTATATATATCATATTATATAACATACGAGTATCATAAATATATTTAACAAAATATGAACCACACTTATTTTTGGTAAAATTTTACTATTTTATTAAAACTTATTATATTAACCTAATTAATGAAGAAATATACCATGGCCATAGGTATATTTTATATATATCAACTCTCTCCAAAAAGACTAATAGATTTCATATAATGCTCACTCCTTTCCCAAATTTGAGTGAAGTTGTTGTTGAACTTGAGAAATTGACATTAAAATTTATATGAAAGAACAACCATGAATAAGCAAGATGCTTCTGAAGGACAGGAGACATCAATAAAATTTTTATCAAATAAATATTTTAGCACAAGAATAGAAAAAAATCACTCCTACAACAGGACAGAGAGCTCAAAAA
Source organism: Ursus maritimus (assembly GCF_017311325.1). Taxonomy (NCBI): domain Eukaryota; kingdom Metazoa; phylum Chordata; class Mammalia; order Carnivora; family Ursidae; genus Ursus; species Ursus maritimus. The sequence goes on along the minus strand of NW_024425675.1, from coordinate 24,527,929 downwards.
TAGATCTACATACATATAAAAGCATAAAAAATAATAGAAAATTTAAGAAATGGGATTTCAGCAATTTCCATTAAGAGAAGAAAATGGAATTGGAATCATATATTACAGTTTTTGCAATTTTTTCAAATGTATAAAAAATCGAAATATTAGAAACAAAATTCTAAAGCATTTGGAAAAAATATACATAAGTAAATTTATTATGTCTGGGTAGGAAAGGATTTTTTAAACAGGACCAAAAGAACCCTCACCTTAAAATAAGTGATTGATAAATATGACATTAAAACAGAAAATATCTGTTAAGCAAATAAATTATGAAGAACTTTCTTAAAAATCCACATAAAAGTGTTTCTTAATGTTTAAGTGGCAAATGATACCTATAATCTGTAATATAATCCATAATATGTAAATATATATAAATAATATGTTAAATTCCTAGTATAATACAATATAACATAATATATATGTCCTGTTGTCTCTAAATAATTTTTTTTATAAAAAATTTTATCATTCTTTGCTTTGAGAAGCTAATATCCATATACTGCAATATTAAATTAAATTTTAAGTATTTTGGAAATTTGCATCTACTGCTCTTTAATACAAGACTTGGTCAGAAGCCTGCTTTAGTTAGTCATTATATACTTCTACCAAAAATCTAAGTTATTTGGGTTACAGTCTGATATCATGAACATAATGACAACAAGACAAATTGATGATCTTTGTGTATGGCTCTTGATAAGATAAAAATTCTGAAGACTAAAGCATGTTGATGGTAGTCTGGGGATGATGTTGACTGTGGCCTGGGTGTGGGGTAGGGACAGAGAGAACAGATCACCTAATGGATTCAGACTTTCAAAAGCAGATGGTGAGGGCCATGTTATGATTTTGGTTTGGTTAGAAATGATTTCCTAAATAAAAGGATAATCTGAATATTTTTTAAGACAAGAAAAACTATATGTAATTGTATAAACTACAGCGATAAAATTTCTGACCACAATGAATGTTTTTTCGGTTTTCTTTTTTGTCTGCTTGTTTTGTTTTGATGAAGGATTCACTTTAACAGAAAATTAAGAGTATGACCCACATACTATCACATAAGGATAAAAAAGGGATAAAGGGAAGCAGGGATGACCAATAGAATAGATAATGAGAGACTTATAGTAGTAATGAGGCCATCTGGAGTCTAACCTCTTTGCTGGTTATCTGTAATATTAGAAGAGTATATGCCCAATATTTAAATAGGATATGAATGTTACTTCATCTTCAGAAAGTATTCTTAGTTGTTTTTTTTTTTTTTTAAACTGAGTATGGCTAATATTTTGATAAGAACTACAGAAAAGTAGGAGTCCAACATGGAGATAAACACTGGAAGCTACTATGAAAATGTAGTTGAAGATGATGGTACTAAGCCCATGGTGAAGGCAGTTGATTTAATAAGAAATGGTCTGAATCTGGAGATGCTGAAGACAATGGATTTTGTTGGATTGAATGTGGATGTGAAAGAAAAAAAAAAAGTTTAAGGATGGCTAATAATAATCTCATGAGATTAGTCAGTGGATTAAGTAAAAGAAAGAAGAGTATAAATCACAGGATAGCTCGAAGGGTATAGCAATTGTTCAGTAAATGTTAACTATTATGATAATGATGATAATTCTAATGATAAATAAAATAATGCATAGTCATTCATGAATTGGTAAACAAAAAATTACAAAAAATATTATTTTTACAACATTCAGTACTTATGTTCTAGTAGCTTATAAAAGTCCAATAAATAAAAAAAAAATATTCATGAGTGTTTAATAATGGAATTAGGTGCAATAACCCTCACATAGATAAAAAAAAAATTGGGTTTTTATACGGTCCCCAAACAACATACCTCTAGTTACTTTCTCCATTCTCTTTCTAAGAAGAATAACATATTCAGTTTTATGTATTTGTTAGCCTCCTTTAGGACTCTTTAATCGCTTTTTGAAGCACTGTAGAAAGTAATGAGATCCCCAAAGAAAGCCTGAAGGGCCTCTAAATAACCAGAAAGAAACAGCTAATCTCTTACAACCAAACCTTATAAAATAGCAATTTGTTCATTAATGATAGAAAAAAAAAAAAACATCTTCATTTGAGAATTAATCCTCATCTTCCATAAAATAAAATCACCTTCTATATACATGTAAAAAGGAAACATAGACTGGGCTATAGTTAGTGGAGTAAATCTTGTATAATATACCAGCATTAATAGTGCTGTTAAAAAAAAAAAAAAAAAGAATGAAATAATGAAAGAAAATCTCATTAACACCTTATCTCATGGAGTAGTTTAAGGTAATCAGCAAAGGAAGGGGGTCTTTCAATGCAATTAGTGGCTGTTAAATTTAGAGAAAATTAGAGGGGCTATTCTCTATCTAGTTCCTACTCAACTTTGAGTCACTGGGCTGATTTTTTAAGGGCTGCTTCATTAAGGAACAATCACAGCAGGTGTAGTTTTCCATGTTAAGAGAAGAACCAGCATATTTTATACCTCTAGGCAACCTAGTGGGACACTAAGGGGCTATTTCCCAGCATAGAACATTTATTTGAACTTTTGTTTACCTCTGAACATCTGTAGGACTAGGTTCCTGACATATTAAATATTTGTATCACACTTCGTACTTGAATTATGCTTTATATTTGTCTCAAATTATACACTTCATATTTGCACCACACTTTGTATTTACAAAATATCCTACAGATATTTATTTGGGTTATTACTTACAGCACTCTAATGGGAGTATATAAGTATAGCATTGCTTATTTTAAAGATGGAAACACTCCATCCATCCATCCATCCATCCATCCATCCATCCATTCATCCATCCATCATCTATATATCCATTATTTATCAGTCAGCTATATTCTATCTATCTAGCTAGCTATTCTCTATCTAGCTGTGAGTTCTAAGTGACTTTTTGAAATTATGTATATGAAGAATTTGATTTTCAAGACTTATTTGTTAAACCCACTATATGAAATTCTCTGAACCTTTCAAAGAGGAAAACATGTGAAATAAAAAAGAAAATACATTGGGTTTCACTTTAAAATTTTTTTAACTTTTTTTCATGATTTCTCAGCTTCTCTATTTTTTGAATACTATATATAAATAAACTGCACGCTGAGTTTCAGTCCAACATGATGACATAGGAGGCTCCTTAACTCACCACCTCCCATAGATACACTAAATATACAGCTACACATGGAGCAATTCCCTCTGAAATAAACCCAGGAACTAGCTGAGCAACTCCTACACACAGGATGAATGAGAAGATACCCATGCCAAACAAGTCTTTGCACAACTTCAACTACTAGGAGTGATTAATAATAAAGAAGGTGGCTTGGACGATCACAAAAATTTGAGAGAGAATCAGGAGCTTAGGCTGGGCTGGGAAATAAGTTCACCCCCTACACAGGAGCACTCCATTAAGACACAGAGATAAGAATGTTTTATCTACTGTGCAGAAGACATAGAGACACAGGGAAAATAAAGAAACACAGAAAAATGTTGCAAACAAAAGAACAAGAGAAAACTCCAGAAACAGAACTTAATGAACCAGAAATAAGTAATTTACTAGACAAAGAGTTCAAAATAATGATCATAAAGACACTTGCTGAGGTCAGGAGAATAACGCATGAACAAAGTGAGAATTTCAATAGATAGATTAAAAAAAAATAAGGAAGTACCAAAGAGAAATCAGAGATCTGAAGAATATAATAACTGAATTGAAAAAGAAGTCAGTAGAGGGATTCAACATCATACTTGATCAAGTGGGAAAAAGGAGCAGTGAAATTGAAGACAGGACAGTGGAATCTATCCAAACAGAAGACCAACAAGAAAAAGAGAAAAAAAAAAGAAAAAGAAAAAGAGTGAACACAGCTTAATGGAACTTTGGGACACCATCAAATGGACAGACATTTGCATTATAAGGGTCCTAGAAGGAGAGCACAGACAGAAAGGGGCAGAAAGCTTATTCAGAAAAATAATGGCTTAAAACTTTCCTAACCTGGGGAAAGAAACAGACATTTTGATCCAGGAAGCTTAGAGAGTTCAAAAATGATGAACCCAAGAAGTATCACACTGACAAATGTTATAACAAAAATGTCAAAAGTTAGAGACAAGGAGAGAATCTTAAAAACAGCAAGAGAGAAATACCCTGTCACATAAAAGGAAACCCTCATAAGACTATGAGCAGATTTTTCCGCAGAAATTTTGTAGGCTACAAGAGAGTGGTTCAATATGTTCAAAGTGCTGAAAGAAAAAAACTGCAACTAACAATACTGAACCCAGAAAATACTTTGGAATTGAGAGAGTGTTATCTGGACAAGCAAAAACTGAAGGAGTTTATTAGAATTAAAAAGGTGTTACAAGAAATGTTAAAGGGACATCTTCAAGCTAGAACAAAAGGGTGCTACTTAGTAACAGTAAATATATGAAATAATAAATCTCACAAGATTTAGAAGCAAATAAAGGGTTAAATTCAGAATACTCCAATGCAACGGTGGTAGGTAATCACTTATTAATTTAGTAAAAAATTAAAAGACAAAAGTAGTAAAAATAACTATAACCACAATAATTTGTTAATGGATACACAAAGTAAAAAGATGTAAATTGTGATATCAACAACATAAAGTGTGGGGGGGATAAAAGTGTAAAGTTTTAGTTTCTACGTTCATTCAAAGGCAAGTTGTTGGCTTAAAATACACTATTTGTATACAATATGTTTTATGAAAGCCTCATGGCCACCATGCAAAAACCTATACTAAATAAACAAAAGAAAGATAGAAAGGAATCTAAGAATACCACCACAGAAAAATCATCAAACCACAAAGGAAAAGACCAAGAGAAGAAGAAAGAAACAAAGGAATTATAAAATAGAAAAATTAAACAAAATGGCACTAGTAAATTTATACACCTTTCAATAATTAATTTAAATGTAAATGGATTAAATTCTTCACTCAAGAGACACAGAGTGACTGAATAGATAAAAATACAAGTCCCCACCATATGCTGCCTACAAGATATCTACTTTAGCGTTAAGGACACACACAGACTGAAAGTGAAGGTACAGAAACAGATATTCCATGAAAATGAAAACCAAGAGAAAGCAGAAAGAGCTATATTTAGTATCAAACAAAATAAATTTTAAGTCAAAAACCTAAACAAGAGACAAGTAGATAATTATAATGATAAAGGAGTCAAATAAATATGATAATACAATAAATATTTAAATTTATTTATTTATACACTTAAGATAGGAGTGCCTGAATATAAAAAGCAACCAGATATGAAGTAAAAAAATAGACAGCAATACAATAATAATTGAGGACTTGAAAATCCCACTTTCACCAATGGACAGATCATACAGACAGAAAATTAATAAGGAAAAACACTGAACTTGATACATTAGACCACATGGATTTAACAGACATTTACAGAACATGTCATCAAGCAACAGGAGAATGCACCTTCTTCTCAAGCATGTATCGTACACTCTCCAGGACAGATCATATCTTGGGCCACAAAACAAATATGAATACATTTAGGAAGACTGAAATCATATCAAGCATCCGTCTGACCACAATGGTATGAAAGTAGAAATTAATGACATGAAAGCTGGAAAATTCACAAACAGTGGAGATTAAACAACATGCTACTGAACAACCGATGGGTCAAAGAAACAATCAAGAGAGAATTAAGAAAAAAAAATATATCTGGAAACAAAGGAAAATGAAAATGCAACATACCAAAACTTAAGGGATAAAGCAAAAGCAGTTTTAAGAAGAAAGTTTATGCCAGTGAAGGCTGACTTTGAGAACAAAGAAAAGTATTGGGGCACCTGGGTGGCTCAGTCAGTTGAGTGCCCAGCTCTTGATTTCAGCACAGGTCATGATCTGAGGGTTGTGAGACTGAACCCTGCCCTGGGCTCCATGCTCAGCCTGGAGTCTGCTTGAGATTCTCTGCCTCCCCTTTTGCCCTTCCCTCTGCTTGTGCTCACACACGCATGTGCATGCTCTCTCTCTCTCTCTCTTGCTTTAAGATAAATAAAATTTTTGAAGAAAGAACAAAGAAAGATCTCACAATAAACATCTTAAAGTTATACCTAAGGAAAGAGGAAAAGAAGAGCAAACTAAATTCAAAGTTAGTAGAAGGGAGTTAGATCAAGGGAGAGAGAAATGAAATAGGGACTAAAAGGTCAATAGAAAATATCACTAAAACTAAGAGCTGATTTTTGGAAAAGATAAACAAAACACACCACAAACTAGATGTGCCACGAAAATAGAAGCAACTCAAATAAATGAAATTATAAATTAAAAAACACATTACAACTAATACCACATAAATGCAAGAGACTGCTATGAACAATTGGATGCCAAAAATTGTAAAACCTAGAAGAAATGGATAAATTCCTAGAAATACAACCTACCTAGACTGAATCATGAAGAAGTAAAATCTGAACACACCAATTACTAGTAAGGAGACTGAATCAGTAATCAAAAATCTTCCAACAAAATTCTGGGATCAAGTTACTTCACTGGTGAATTCTATCAAATCTTTAAAGAAAAAAAAATTAATATCATCCTTCTTATACTTTTCCAAAAAAATACAAGAGGAGGAACTATTTCAAACTCATTTTATGAGGCCAGCATTACTCTGATGCCAAAATCAGAAAAGGACACTATAAGAAAGCAAAATTATGCCTCATGAACACAGATGCAAAAATCCTCAAAAAAGGGGCACCTGGATGCCTCAGTCAGTTAAGCGGCTGTCTTCAGCTCAGGTCATCATCCCAGGGTCCTGGGATTGAGCCCCACATCTGGCTCCCAGGTCAGCAGGGAGCCTGCTTCTCCTTCTCCCTCTGCCTGCTGCTCCCCCTGCTTGTGCTCTTTCTCTCTGTCAAATAAATAAAATAATAAAAAAAAAATCCTCAAAAAGTATTAGCAAACTGCATTCAACAGTACAGTTAAAGGATCACAAAATCAGGTGGGATTCATTTCTGGGATGTAAGGATGGTTCAACATCCACATATCAATCAGTGTGATACACTGCATTAACAAGATGGGGATAAAAACCATATGATCATCTCAATAGATGTCAAAAGAGCATTTGACGAAATTCCACATCCAGTCATGATATAATCCCTCAACATGCTTGATAAATGTGATAAAGGGGGCTTTTTTTTTTTTTTTCCTTTTCCTTTTTTTTTTTTGGTTCTTTTGAAGTCTGGCTCTCAAATCTCACATCACTGAAAGCCCAGACCCTATAATCATGCTCTTATTTACAAGGATACATTTCCTAACAGTTAGGTGGACTTTTTGTTTTGGTAGTTTTAGAGGAATTTTAGGCCACTTGCTAGCTCCCTGCTTCTCTCTTCCCAGTGACTTTCCTTGGGTGGCTCTCACCACAATGCTTTCAGGAAGTAAGTGAGAAAGTGTTGTGGGAAGTTGGTGAATTTTCCCCCGGTTCTTGTTAATAGCTATTTTGAATCTATTCTGTTATCTGCCTGCTATTTATGCCAAAGTATTGTTTTGCGTAGATTATTATCCTTCTTTTTGTTAGTGCTGTTTCATTGTGTGTGGAGGCACAAACTTAGGTAACAATCTAATCAGAAGTCAGGGATATATTTTTAACATATGTTTTTAATGTTCTCTATAGACTTCCTAATTGTGCTTTTTTTTGGGGGGGATAGTTTTAGTATTTGCTTTGAGGCTTACAACATGCACCCTGAACTTAGGAGAGTCTGTCCGTAGTCACCATTGTTCCACTTCACCTTCCACACAGAATATTATCATTTACTTGCACACTCTACACTTACTACAATATATCTGACACCTCCCACTTCCAACTTTGCACCCCATCACGAATACAATAAACAAATTCCAGTAGGTGCACCTGTCCTACTGCATCGCTTTGTTCTTTTATCATATATTTTATCTCTACACGTCGTGTAAAATCTGCCTTTTAATTTGATTTGGCTTTAAGCAGCTTGTGGCCTTTTAGGAAAACTTATAGGTCAGGATAATAATAACACATTTTCTTTTACATTTACTTGTACTCTTTGAGATTCCTTATAATACAGCTTTCCATCTGTTATCATTTGCTTTCAGCATGAAAAAATATCCTTTAGCATTTCTTGTGGTATATTTCTGTTAGCAATTAATTCTCTCAGCATTTGTTCATCTCAACTGTGTTTTTTCCAGTCTTGGTTCTGAAAAATATTATTGTTGAATACAGAATTTGGGGTTTATAGTTGTTTTTTTTCTTTCAGCTCCTAAAAGTTCATTACATTTTCCTCTAGTCTCTGTTGTTTATGATGAGAGGTCAGACATGATATTTGACTTTGTTCTCCAGTATGTAGTGTGTTTATTGTATTTCTGCTTTTAAGATTTTCTCTTTCTCTTTGGTTTCAGTCAGGGTCATGCTTTGGAATCCTCTCATGGGGGCTGATAATAGGTACCACACTACATCTTTTCTTACCACTATGGGTCTAGGTGTGGTTTTATGTGTATTTATAAAGCTTCAATTTATACATGCTTGACTTTGTGCTTTGTTAGGTGATCTGTGAAAACCTCAAGCTGCTTCCCAAGCTTTCAGCTCAACTCAATCTCTGAACTCTGCCTCCCCATGAAGCTGTGAATACCCTGGCTTTTGACTTTATTAGCAAAGAACTAGAGTAGGTCTTATCTTACATCACAGTCCTTATCTCTAAACTCAGTCATTCTGATGTCTAAGCTGGATGCCTGGGTGCTAAGGAGGTGTTGATGTAGTTCCTCCACTCTGGTTGGGCTAGAACTTTAAGACTTCAAGCAGTACTAGTTGTCTAGTATCTCAACCCCACAACAGTCCATTAGCCTCGGGCAGTTTCACTTATGTATGGGCAGCCCATCCTTCAGCCAAGTACTCAAGACCCCCACAGAAGCTTCTGGGCATTCCATGTTTGCAGCTCCCTCTGTTCTCCTTCCGGGCTCTGCGGAGTCCAAACATTTAATTCTGTTCTGAATTCTGATCTGTGCCTCAATAGATTCAAAGCTCTGTACAACAGCTTGAACTCCAGCTTGATGCCCCACAGTAAGGAAATTGTCCTTAGTGCCAGGGAAATCATGGGACTCACCTCATAGTTTTCCCTTTCTCGGGAATTACATGCTATATGTAAATTATGAACAGGAAATAGCTAGTCCAAGGGGTAGGGGAGTGTTCCACAAAGAGGAATACAAGGCTAATATCCTAAGGCACAAGAGAGCAAAGGCATTCTCAACACGGACTTCTGAAAAGAGTCCACTGCATCTGAACTGAGAAGAACAACATGGGGACGGGATAAGAAGAAATAGAAGACATAAGCAGGAGCCAGATGATCCAAGGGCAGTTACATCATTGGTAACTCAGGTTTCAGATTCCCCACACTCAACCCTTTAGGTTTCCAACTTCGAAGTGTCATTTTGAGGACTAAATGTATTCACTTGATGCTTCATGGTGAAAACCAGTAAATCCGGGTTTTCCTCTGAATGCTTATTTCAAAAATCAGAGGTCCCACCAAAGCAACTGGAATCTTCATTTTTCACAGTTGGCTCATGAGTGATCACTCTACGAGATATAACATCTTTTCACGTATGGTTCTACCAGTCGGAAGCATGAGAAACTTACCATCTCCTTCTTTACCTCTAATCTTGTAGAAAAATATTTATGTAAAGCAGATGTATAAAATCTAATCCCTACTGTATTGGCATAAATAAGGAATGTTTTTCATGAATCCAATGTATTACCTAGGAAGGTGTGTCTTTGAATCTTTCACACATTTCACAGGCTTCCTGCATAAGCTACTATAGAACCAAGCACTGCCTGTTTTTCTGCCTCCACGTCCAACTATTTCTAGACCCACACCTCATCATCCTCACATACAAGTTCAAATATACTCCCTATTTTTTGGAAACAATTATGTATTATGTATGCCCATATTTTGTTGGTTCTGTTTCTCTGGAGAATCCTAATTAATACAACTTTCTTCTTAAGAGTTTTACCAAAGGTTTTTGGACTAATGAGGACAGAACTATCACAGCCAGCATGTCATCCTGAAACAAGTGCTAGAGCCAGACAGGTAGAAGGGCTCAAACTGGCCAGTAATAAGTCATTTATTAGCCTTTATAATTGCAAAGGGTATCAAACTGAACCACACAGACTGATAAGGTGAGGTCATCAGAAAGGTAATACATATGAATAGAAAACTAGGTATGTAAAAACCACAAACATCGTCTATACTAAAGTATGTCATTTTATGATTCTACAACCTAGATATTCTTCCTGGTTAGAAAACACATTGCTTTCTGCAATGACAAATTTTAAGCAAAATTTGGTATCTAAATATGCACATATCTGAAAATGAGAGTAGGCAGGAATTAATGCATTAGGACACATATGAACATGAATAGTTATTATACATAACAGGTTGAGAATTAATAATGTTTATTAAGTGTTTGTGCATACAATGGAGGTAGACAATAAGTAAATGACAAATTATCTAATGTTATTGTTTAAAAAGTACACCAAGTTTTTTCAACTACACTTCAATAATTTTTTTAAAAGATTTTATTTATTTATTTGAGAGAAAGAGAGTGCACAAGCAAGGGGAAGGGCAGAGGAAGAGAGACAGGCAGGTTTCCTGCCCAGCGGGGCTTGATCCCAGGACCCTGAGATCAAGACCCGAGCTGAAGGCAGACACTTAACTGACTGAGCTACCCAAGTGCCCCCAATATTTTTTTTAAATATGCAATATCATAAATATTAAAAACAATTGTACCAAGTTTTGGAAAACCAAATAGTTTTCCTAGTTCTAATATATATGCTATAGTACTCCCTGTAAGTCACTATAATTATCCTCATGTTTTTATTTGAAAATTGAGCTATATAACACCTTTCTTCCCACCTCTAGAATTGTTGAGGAGATTCAAAAATATATGTTAAATCCTTTTGAAAACCATAAAATCTTATGCAAATGTTAGATTGTATATATTTTGGAAGAAAAGTTCTTCACTGCTGTGTTATTATTAATCTAAAAGGACTCTACTGAGGACAGGAGTGAAGTTTCAGCAGCTATAAATGATGAATTAACCTGCTGAGTCCAAATTATGTTGCAGGTCAAAGGCATTCTACAGTAGCACAGTTTTTATGAATATAATACTTGGGAATAGCAATTAGCTGTCATAAAAATTTACTCAATGGGAATGAAATTCATCTATAAAAGAGCTGGTAATTCTCCTCTGACTGTATTTTGTTGTGATCTGCAAGTAACTGTACATGATAAAATCTTCATAGTTTTCTTCCTCTTTTTTCCAAATACTTAAATATACTTCATTTGAAGTCCCCAAGTATTTAGTAATTAGAAAGCAATTACTAGAATTTGAGAAGGGGACTCAATACACAGGTAAGGGAAAGAAAAGATAACAGAAACTACTGAATTCAGGAAATAACGTTTGCCAGCAATTCTCCCATAGTAAATTGTTCCTTTATATAGTCATTTCTCATTTCTGAGTTACTCTGCCCTTGATTGCTCCTAAAATTTTTCATCGATGGTACTCACCACCATATACTCTTCTTCTACATTTAGAGCCCTAAAACCAAATGCAATGTGCCTTATTTAAAATGTAATATACTGGGGCACCTGGGTGGCACAGCGGTTGAGCGTCTGCCTTCGGCTCAGGGCGTGATCCCGGCGTTATGGGATCGAGCCCCACATCAGGCTCCTCCGCTGGGAGCCTGCGTCTTCCTCTCCCACTCCCCCTGCTTGTGTTCCCTCTCTCACTGGCTGTCTCTATCTCTGTCGAAAAAATAAATAAAATCTTTAAAAAATAAATAAAATAAAATGTAATGTACTAATACGCAAGCTAATAATCATTTTATTTAGGTAAGTCATATGGAATCACAAAATTTATATTTGGGAATAAAGTAGCACTACTGCTTTTGAGAAAGGAAAAGTAAGTTAGCAAAAAAAAAAAAGGAAAAAAAAAAGCAAATAAGAGTGGAGACATGAGCCTTACAAAGAAGAGGTAAAAAGTGAAAAAAGACACAAAGAGCAAAGGCATTTAAACATAAATTTTCATAATGTTTATAAAAACATTAAGTTCCAGATCTACAGGTGTTTATTTTGTTTTGCATTGTTTTTAACCCTTGATGTATTTCCTTCTCTCGTCTTGAAGAAGTTTGGAAATAATCCATCTTTGTCTTGTGAAGTGAATGAATTTGAATGAATGGAAGAATCCAACACTGTTTTCAAATTTGATCTCAGCAGTGCGACTCTGCTGCAGCTGCATTTCCTGGTTATAATTAATTCCTGTTGGAAAACTTCATTACCAGGAGTTGGAAGGCTAATGTAGAGGGCTTGGCTTCCTGAGGCCAACTTTAGTTTGGAGCAGGCACAGCTGCGGAATTCCAGGAAGTATGGAAGCTGTTCAGGAAATGATGGAGTGAGCGTATGTAACACCGGGGAGAACAGTTTTGCAGTTCGACACGGGGTGTGCAGTCTCCAATCTGAGTTATAAACAAAATGAGAGGAAAAAGCGTATCTTTCTTCTGGTGCATTGACATGTTGGCTATTTATTAAATGTCCTGCTCACATGTTTGCCTGGTCACGAGAACTGTAGTCGATTGTTGTTGATGTTGATATCTTGGGGATGCCTCATCCATTTTTCTCCTCATTCTAGCTGTATTTTTCTTTAATCAAAGAAACATCTTATGATAAGATGTTAATTCGCTATACACATGTGCTTTGCTTTCATGAACAGTGTGTTCTCAGGGTCAGCATCTCAAAATACCTAATCCCCAATATTGATTTTGTCTAATCAGAAGCCAATATAATCCACAAAATGATTAAAGAAACAGAGTTAGAATACTCATGGACAATTGGGACACTTGTTATTTTTATTTCAAATATACTTTCCCCTGTTAAGGACTTGGAATTGGAAAGATGGTTGTTGTATGTGTGTGTCACCTGCTTCAGGTAGAAAAACCAAAAGAACTTCCTTTGTAAACAATTTTCAAAGTCACTATTGAAAACTCATCTGTTAATTCAAAACTAAAGTACTTTCTAGTGCAGGGAAAGGGACAACTGGAAATGTCAATAAAATAGGAAGTAGAAAACAGACTAATAGGGATAGTCAATAAAAGTATGAAAAATGTCCTATCTCATTGATAAAACATGGGAATGTAAATTAGAGATGACACATACCCTACAGATGAAGAAAATAATAAATATAATGATTGTGTGACATGTACGTAAGTATATAGGAGAAAAGCAATGATTAAAGAATTTTAGTGGGAATTGAACTGGATAAAACCACTTTGAAAAATGTTTACCATTATCAAGTTCAGCTGAAAACGCAAATGGTATGATGCAAGATTTCCACTCATACATATGTAACACAGGGCAATGTATTCACTTATCACTAGGACATATACAGTTAACATAGCCTTATCCACATGTGGCTCACCAGAATCCACCTGAGTCTCCCTCACTACATCTAGATAAATTCATGTTACACCACTGAACATTATAGGAAATAAAAATGCAAAATCATAGCTAATTGCAAAACCACAACTGAATGTTTAAAACAAATTTGAAACAAAATTTACAAAATAAAACACGCCATTATGATTCCACTAACATAAAGTTCAAAAATAAGGCCAAGCTGAACTATATTATTTAGAGAAGCCTGCATGGTTGTTAAAATAGGAATAAAAAGAAGGAGATAAATAACACACGTCAGAAAAGTGATTTCCTCAGCAGAGGTAGAGGAAGTTACAATGGGTAAAAATGCACTAAAGTTATTTCTACATTATATATTTTTTTCTATGTGGTAATTACAAAGATGTTTTCCTCACATCTATTTATCAATTTGTGCTTGTGGTTGTTATGCACATAAACATTTGTGCACTATTTCAGTGTAAAAAAAGAAACTTAAAAATCTCCCTGAGAATCAGTCAATTCTCAATATTTAATTCTCTGAGAATACTGGCAAATATTTGTTTCTGGATTCTACAGTTGAGAGAACATAAGCTACAAAACCAAAGTTCCCAAGCAAACCTGAAATGCTGAACAAACATATTTATCAGAGACATGTTTATTATCATTCCTTTAATTATACCAGGATGGGAACTGAGAAAAACAGACAGGGGCAGAGATGAAAAGTAGGGAATTCAAGGTGGGTTTAAGTGATTTCTGCGTTGTTGTTTACATAAAATTGGGGGAGAGGGAGACCAGGTGTTTTGTAAACAAAACAAAACTATTGGTTTACAGAGTCTGAAAAACCCAAAATACACTGCATAATGCACAAGATATACTGATGATACATAATGAATAACTTGCTCTGAAAAATTAATCCTTTCATGCTACATTGTTCTTTTTCTTGCAGTATTTCCTCTCAGTCTCAAAAGAATGAAACCACAATGAAGTATAATTTTATAAATAAGTGATCACCCAAAGGTAAGCAATACAGAACTAAAATTATTTTAATTTTCTTTCTTTTAGTTTCTAAAGTTTTACCAGATACATATTCCAAACTCTGCAAGGCTCTCTTTCAAAATGGTGATTTCCATTCATCACCAATTTTTTTATATTTATTATTTATTATTACAGCAGTAATGGGGTATCACATATTTTACCTACATTCATTTTTGTCTCCAAGAACTTTGATGTTATGACAAAGTTGAGAATCTGAAATTTTGTAAAGAGTGTTTGACTTTTGTGGAAGAATCATAAATATTCTCGAGAGCTCAGGGAAATTATTTCATCTTTGAATGAAAGACAATTGAAACTACCACACTGGGCTTATGAAAGAATAAAAGGAATAAGTATGTCTATTATAGAGTTAAATTTCTCTACTAGTGTTAGGTAAAATGTTCTGAAATGCCTCCTCAACAAGCATATGTAGATCACCAAGAACAAAGAAATCCACACATTACCCATGCTTTTAGCATTACCAGGAGACAGAATATTTCAACGTTCAAATCACTGTAGATAAATAGTTTATACTTTATTGAGTGGTTGCCATGTTATTTGTTGCCTGGATATTCTAAAATTTTTATCTTTATTTTGAATTGTATATAATTCATTTGTTGAATTGTATTATATAAAATTGTAGTGTAATAAGTATTATGAAGGGTCATTTTTCCCACTTTATTTCCTACGATTATGACGACGTTGGCCATACCAGAATGGTGGCACCTGCTTCTCATGCTCCTTAGTATACCTTTCTTTCTAGTGTTTCTTCTCATTTCTCTACTACATCTTTGCCCCTCTCTTCATTTGCAGCCTTTCTGAAGCAGTTTGTTTTAGTTTGTTTCTTATAAATCACATATAGGGTGTTGTTTTGTGAAACAATCTGATTTTTTTTTTCCCTTTAATGGGCCAGTTAAACCCAATCACACTTACACATATGTCTGATATTTTTTAGCCTTACTTTATCATTCAATAATTACTGCCCATTAAATTGTTTTTGTTTTACTATACTTACTTGGTTAGTATTCTTCTCTGTTTATATAATTTATTTTGACTTTAGGAAGGCTTTTATTTTATTCCAGTGGATGCCTTTATAACAATACTTCTTTACAGTGGTGATTTCCATCATGCCCTTAATTCCCTTTTAAATCAAGTCTTTCCCTTTTTAACATAACTATTGAAATAGTATCTTTTTTGTTTGCTTAAGCAGGAAAAAACCTTTATTTCTATCAAATTTAAAAAAGTATGAATCAATCTTCAAGCAAGATAATCAAAATGGTCAATAACACAATCACCAGGAGAGCATTTACAGATCAGACTACAGGATTAAACACTTTGATTTAAGCACATCTTTCGATAGTATTGCTTTAATTATCTTTCCAAATGCAGAGCATACCCACAAAGAAGAAAAAAAAATAACTTTACCTTTTATACATTTAACCTAGACTGTGCTTCCTTAGTCTAAGACAACAATAGCAAAACTGCATAATATTATCTTCTAATTAGTAGGTTACTTGTGGTAATTGATGGTAATGGTATAGCTGTAGCAAATCTGAAACTATTTTGTGATTATTGTAGAAGTGAAGAAATAAGGAAATATATTTATTTCCGTGGATATCAGGAAAGTTCTCACACAGGAGAAGAGATGCATGTATGGGATGCGTCAGTGTATAAAGAATACTTTGGGGTAGCAGGATACATTGGAGCTACAGTTATCTCTATGAATTCATGAAAAATAACATACTAATGTATGTATCTGTGAATGTTGATATAATGTATAATATAAATATATAGCATAAATTTCTATCTGACGTAAACAATGACACTAGTAGCTATAAAAAAATCATGATAGGGTTTTGATTTTTAAAACTATTTTCCACACCAAAAGGAACCAGGGATCCCTGCAGAGATCAGACTCTAGTGCTGATGCACAGATATCACATGGTAAGCCTGGAACATGAAATTTTGCCAGAACGTCAGGAAATGCTTAAAAAAAATAAGAGAGACACGTTGGAAAAATACAGGGAGAACCAGAAAGGGATACATACCACTGGGTAACTGGAGGACAAATGAACATCAGTATTTTAATGACTTGTGGCATATTTTAGAATTTATTTTTAATATTCATATAGTAAAATTCACTCTATAGCTATAGGGATTGGTGGATTTCCAGGGCTATAAATGGGTTGTTGCTATCTATGCAAGCCCAGTTACTCAAGTGCAATTGCTGGGGAGTGGCTTGTGCTCACAAGTGTTTATTAGAATGAGACCATTCCTGACTGGCCAACATGCAGGATTTAGTCTATCACTGCTTGGGTGAATTGCAAAAGCATGTTTGCAGAGGCAAGTGGCTGCTCGGTTGAACTTATTTAAAATCAATTCTCATGGCTACTTGTTACTGTGGTATTGGTTTTACTGAAGTCCAGACTATCTATATAGAATATATATGGGCTTCTACATAATTTAGAGAAATGAGGCAGATCTACATGTGCATGTATTACGTATTACTAGTACATGTGATGTGGAATTCTCTGCATTTTATGTTGGTAAGAAAACAATATGAACTGATATGTAGAGCTTGAGTCTGTCTGTCTAGAAAACAAATATCTATACATAGGTAACACACACAATTTATTATGAACCACTCTTCATGGACTGTCTTGACAATTAAAAAGGAAAAAAATAACAAAATGTCTAAATAATGCATATGTTTATAATAAAATTTCACACGAAACAAAAATGGAAACAACAGACAATAAAAAGTCCTTCAAAATCTTATCTACAAAAACAATTTGGTTAGCATGTTTTCCCTTCCTCTTTGTCCATAAGCATCTTAGTCGTACATTAAACTCAAAGTCGTCACAAAGTTATATATATTGAGAGTGAAAGAATTTCAACCCAATTGCCAGTATACTCTAATATTCCTTGACAATGCCTAATTTTTAACTGTATGCTAGAGAGAAAAACAAATGTTAAGACCAACATCCACTGATTACTTATAATGCTTTTGATAGCCTTGTCTCTTCTTCCTATTCTTTAGATCCAAGAAACAGAAATAAAATTAAAAGAAAAGGTGAAAAATCTAAGTTTTATTGGTATTTTCACAGTTGGTTTTACTCCTGGGCTTTAGCAAAGGAAGGCGATCCTTATTGTGCAATAGGTACTCTCATACCCTAAATAGGAAGTTAAATTAGCAGCAGGATTGCTTCAGCTTGCAGAGCTTCATCAAAGCCGTCAAGAAATCAACTGGATATAGTCTACTACAGGAGTAAATGATGGACACAATTTTGAATTTTGATCCCAGCTCTGGAATTTTCAGTCCATGGCTATAGTCCTGCATTTCTCAATTGTCTTGTTGAATTACTCTTCTTACCCTCTTCATATTCTGGGCATTTCTATGGATGATTATTAGCTAGAACTACAGAAAAGTTTCCCCTGGATACTTCTTCAGGTTTAAAATTCATTTTAACTTCAGCATAATTTTAGCTAGCACCCTCTTTATTCATCATAAATGCTTTAAAAATCTATAATCTTTTCTATATTTTTATTAAACAAAAAATTGTCATTTTTAAAGACTATTTGAGAGAGAGACAGAGGCAGCACAAGACGGGGGAGGGACGGAGAGAGGGGAAGCATGGGGCTCATTGTGGGGCCTATTGAAGGACTTGAGCCCAGGACCCCAAGATCCCAGGACCCCGATATCACAACCTGAGCCGAGGTCAGAACACTAAACCGAATGAGCCACTTAGGTACCCCACAAAATTGCCATTTTAAGTGCCACAAATGTTTATACACTATTGTAAAAAATATTTTCTCAATCCTACTGAACCATAACCAGTTTACTACAACTGGCATTCATAAGTGATTGAGGGGTGGGGCTGGAAGGTATGGATTTTACTCCAAAGCTACTCTATACAACATTACTGAACAAAGGTTGGAATCGTTAAAATGAAAAGGGACTTTGTGAGCACAAAGAGGTTTATTCAATCTACATACTGTTATAGAACCTGCTTTTTTAAAAAGAAAAGCAATGCAACAGGCAACGCATACATTACTTATACCCCTTCATCTTTGACTGCTGCATGGGTGTTCACAGCTATATGGCATGGGACCTAGACATCTAGTAATATCATCACAGCCATCACCGAGAAAATTGGGAGGTATTTAAATGAGGGACATCTCAACTTTATAGCTGTAAATTCACAATATTTTCTACTAGAAATATTTCTCCTCTTTGGTCAAATAATAATTTTGACTATTGCATTTACATGTGAGTGTAGATGAGAATCAGGAATCACTGTCTTCATGAGGAGCTGACAAGGGGGTGAGTACGAGAGGTGTAAGCTCTGGTGGCACCGTCCTGCCAGGCCATGCATATGATCAGATGGCTATTAATCTATTTTAATTTGGCTAGTAATCAAATTCCTACTAAATATTCAAACCAATAAGATATTTTTGTCTTTCACTCTTCTCAATACAAGTTTCCATATTTCCCTTTCATACTTTATTTTATATAATCTTTATATTGCATATATATATATATATAAGGTTTATAGTATGTAGTCTTTATCACTTGAACTGAGAAAACATGCAACTGCTACTAGACTTTAAAATTAAACCACAGAATTTCACTTCTGTCATAGCCATTATCAGTTCATACAATCATTTATGATTTGGGCCAGGCTGTGATAGGAACTGGGGAATTTTACTTTTTTTAATTGGTATTGTATTTCATATAATATTATTCTTGAGAATTTAAAACCAATTCTTGGGAATTTAACAACTTAAGGTACCCTGCATAATTTTATGTTTATTTCTTGGGGATAATATACTATTTTTTCATGTTTTTTAAGGATCTATTTGTAAAACAAAGCACAGGAATTTCATTTGGTTTTTCATACAAAGCTAAGAACTGGGCTCAGCAGCAAGCCTTTTCCATTGTTACTTGAAAACCCTTAAAATATTGAAATGTCTACAAAAGCAATAAAATGATCACAGAATTATATGGTGATATTTAATTTTTGTACAAGTTAAATATCACTGATAATTAACTGTTAGAAGTTTATTTTGAAGTGACCTTTTCCTGGAATACCAGACCTTTACAACATAATTAAAGGCTTTCTCTTTGTAACGGTGCCCTATTGCTGATATGAAAGCTCTTTGAGATAGTGACTCTGTTTTATATATTATTATACATATATAATATGTAAGCCATTGATTTTTATTTATTTATTTTTTTAAAGATTTTATTTATTTATTTGACAGAGATAGAGACAGCCAACTAGAGAGGGAACACAAGCAGGGGGAGTGGGAGAGGAAGAAGCAGGCTCATAGCGGAGGAGCCTGATGTGGGGCTCGATCCCATAACGCCGGGATCATGCCCTGGGCCGAAGGCGGATGCTTAACCGCTGTGCCACCTAGGCGCCCCTATTTTTGTTATCTTATTATGAAATAGTTTTCCCAAGAGTTTAGGTAGTGATTTCCCCCCTGCCCCTTGGACAGTTTGATAGGATAGTGGGGGAAAATGAGTACTAGAAAAATAATTTTAGCATTAAATCTGAGTACTTAAAAAAAATAAGAATCTCACTTATTCTTATATAGGCCAAGTAATCATTAACCATAACAGTATTGATAAAACAACAATATTTATCTCTATTGCAATAGGTGGGCCTCTGTGAGGAAGCAGTGATGTTGTCTCTTCTATAATATGCCTTCCTCACACCAGGCCTCCTCATTCCCCTTAGCCTTTCCCACATATCCCTATTGCCAGAAATTTCTTCATTATGAATACACTAGTTTTGGATTCGTTGCAAGGGCTAAAATATGAAAAATACCACAGAACCTACAGAGCATAGTATCACGATGGGAATTGGTCAAGGCTTTGATAGGAGGAGAAATCAGGAAGAAGCAGGTGGATGCTTAGAATATGAGCTGCCTGGAAATGAGGCACAGAAGTGGGGGACAAGGGACAAGGAGCCCTATATCTCTTATTTCACGATTTTGGATGATTTCTATAAATGTCTTAATTATAGTTTTCCCTAAAAGATATTATCAAAATTAGAAAAAATAAGAATGGAAGGGGATTTACTTCCCTCAGCATTACCATTGCTCATTGACTCTAAGACAAACATTTTTTTTCATTATAAATTCCTGAAATTGGGATACATTTTACATTTTATTATAACTCATCCCCAATAGCCTCTCACATTTGATATATATGCTAAAAATTATACACATGATTCATTTTACAACATTGGGTTCATATAATGTAATTGTTAAAATTGCAATGACGCCAACCCAAGAGGACCTGCCAATACTACACTTGAGCTTGACACTTAAAGTGGAAAATAGAAGACTTTAATACATATCACAGAACAGGAGATAAAAAGATATAAGTCCTAAAATAGTTTTCTGAAACATTCCAGACAGAGTGTGAAGTTGTAATACGTTTTTAATTAAAATTAGGAGGAGAATACTGAGGATGAGATCTGTTCAGTATTTAAGGAGAAAAATGTCTGCGAACTTTCCAGAACTGATGGAGGACCCTCAAAAGGTCGAGTGAATCCAAAATAGTATAAATGTAAAAAAAAAAAAAAAAAAAAAAAAAAAAATCGCCAAGGCAAGGTATATACGGACTGTTTCCCTTCACCTTATTTGGACCAATCTACTGACTCACCGTGAATCACATCTGTGTGTGTGTGTTAGTGGCTAAGAGTGGCTGTGAGAGCATTACCATCCTCTGTTACCTTCTGGCATTCACCTGAAACAGGAAGTCATTTATCTCTCCCTTTCATCTACTTCTTATTTATCTTTCATACCACAGTTTCCTCTCTTACTCTACCTGCCCAGCTTTCTCTTGGATACATATATTGTTTCATCAATTTTTGGGAATATGGTGATTATGGCAACTGATTGATTGGAAGATACTTTTATTTTGTTCTTTCTTCTGTGGATGGAAGCCAAACCACTGAAAAGAATGATCAAAATAAAATATAACTCGTTACAATGTGTTCTGAAGAGCAGAGTCACGATAATTAGCTATCTGTATGTCCTGAGAATTCTGGATTAATTGCCAGATTTTTAAACTTTTATTTTTAAATTCCAGCTGTCTCTTTGATCACATCCAGCTATTTCAGCAGATACGGTTCTCATTCAGGTGATATGCTCATAAGCCATCTACTAGTTTACATTAAATAATTTGCTCTCATGTGGCACCTCTCTTTAAAGCATTTTATAAATGCTAGTTAATTGCCATGCCCTCTAGAATTGTTCAACATTATCATTTCATCATACATATTAAGAAACCAACATGTGTTGAGGTTAAAATGTTTCATAAAGACCTCACAGTAGTTGGTACCAGAGGGCACAACAGAAATGCCCCAAATTTTCCTTTCTCAGCTCACATTTTCAAAACTACTATCTATTTCAGTGATTGGGAAAGCATTATGTTTCTTTTATCAAAGAACCCTCGGAAGTTGGCAATGTGCAAGCTTATTGACTGATATCTTGGCATCCTGTTTGCTACCGGGAACTAACTAGACTACCTAATCAAACAGTTCATTTGAAGAAAATTCTCCTATACAACAACTCACTTGCTCCAAGGCCAGTCACCATGTTATTATACTCCAGCTCCCTCACCTTTGTCACTAGCCTTGCATTTTATTGATTTTTGAGACCAATTGTTATTCACACACACGACTTAGAGTCCTGTACCTGGATATCGGTATGACCTTCTCAGTAACCTGTGTATCTGAACATGGTCTTAGGTCATGGAACAAAGTGCTTCTGTCCGTTAGAGCCATTTATCTAGCATCTCTAGGGGAAAGAAAAAGAATCATAGTTACTCTAAGCTAGGGCTGTGGAACATTCTTTTAAAGAAGAGCAAACACAATAAAAGTGTGTTTAGGGGTTCTTAGAACAATTTTTACCCAGAAATAGTAGAGTGAATATCTCATGTCTTATCCTTCTAACTCTGTCACTGTAAAGGTGAAAACCTACTTTGGTACTTTTTTTTAACAACCTTTATATGTTTATTTTAGCAAGGAATTTTTAAAGAAACTAGCTCTGTTTACTTTTGCTGTTGGCAATAGTTTCAAAGGCTTTGTTTTGTGAGGCCCACAACCAATTCACACATTTCTATATTCAACATCATCATAAGATTATTTCTAATAAAATCAGAATAAATACTTATTAACACTCAAAGCTGTAATTGCTATGAATCTCACATGCATAGTAATTCTAATCCACCAATGTAAGAAGGTCAGCTAATATAATAAGGAGGGAAGGGAGTAGAAAATTACACTGTGAAAGGCTTAGAACAATAAAGGACACAGCACCAAATTAGAGATGTTACAAATAATTTTACAATGAAAGAATTAAGAATATTGTGATGAGGAAAATGATGCATGGGTATGTTAGAGGACAGCATGCTTTCAGGACAATAAGACTTCCTTCATAAATATGTTAGAGTTTGTGTATGAACTGGCCTTCCAATGATGCCTTATGTATTTCCTGTAACTGAGAGCAACACCCTTTAAAGAACTGATGGCACTTCATAGGAAGAGACTGTGTTGAGAAATGCTCATACCCCTTTGAGAATCCAATTTGTCTCACCATTGTGATGACAATCACAATATTATAACACATTTTCTTCCTTTATTCAATAGAAATCACTGACATGCTGAGCTAGTGGTGGGACTAAACCTGTGGTTCTTTACCTTCACCCACCACTTCTCCATCTCCCCATCAACAAGTACACTTATTGCAGACAACATAACTGCTGAGGTACTGAGTCCTATGGACAGAATAAAAAAAAACCAAAAAAACAAAAAAACAAAAAACAAAAAAACAAAAAAAAAACACCATGATCCTTGCCCTAAAAACATTTGCGGTTTAGCAGTGAGGACAAAATGCATGTAAACATAGCTGGGATAAGTACATATTAAACTCCAAGATACAGATGAGAAATGATATTAGTTCAGAGAAGGAAAAAACAGCAACAATAACAAGAAATCCTCAATTAGGCTATAGCACTTGAGCTGGCTTTTTACTACTAAGAGTGTATGAGAGAGGAGGAGCGTGTTTTGGAAACATGTTCCAGAGCAGAGAGCAAACATGACATAGGATGGATGGGGAGGATGGACACATCTATTTGATCAGAACCAGAGTGCACAATAAATCCTTTTTCTCATTCCAGTGTCTTCGAACATTCTGTTCCCTCTGGTCTGTGACCTTCCCCACCTGTGTATTCTTATGGATTTGTGAAGACATCTAGTTAATGTCTCTCACTCTGTACTGTCCACTTACTCCTTGGTTTCTAGCCATCATATGAATTCTTTATTACTTAGGGATTGTTAATTTTAATCTCCAACTACCCAAAACCCAGCAGAGTGCCAGCAATATCCCCTTCTCTTGTTCATTTGTCACCACCTTGTCCAACGGTGTGTCCTTCCTCACCTCAGTCATCGCAACAGGTTTCTAAACAGTATCGAGTGTAAAGTAAGTCTCCGAGGGGCGCCCGGGTGGCTCAGTCGTTAAGCGTCTGCCTTCGGCCCAGGGCATAATCCTAGGGTCCTGGGATCGAGCCCCGCATAGGGCTCCTCCGCTGGGAGCCTGCTTCTTCCTCTCCCACTCCCCCTGCTTATGTTCCCCTTCTCCCTGGATGCCCCTCTCTCTCTCTCTCTCTCTCTCTGTCAAATAAATAAATAAAATCTTAAAAAGAAAAAAAAAGTAAATCTCTGAGCTGTGTTTTCCACCTGGCAGACAAAGTGAACCTTACAAATTCAAACGTGCCATGTCTACCACCAAAACCCTCCCACATGCACGACACAGTCCAAATGCCACAGGATAACATACACAACCTCTTGATATCTGCCCATGGTGGACCCTTCAACCCAACATATTCTCACATGGTGCCTCCAGACTCAAGTTCCTTCCACTTTCCTCTGCACGCGGGGCATCCCTCCTGCCCAGGAACATTTGGGCTTGCTGTTATGCAACCTTGCTATTAACATCCCATGCCTAACTCCTGCCTCTTCAAGTGGGTCAGCTGATGAGGTTCTTCTAGGAATTATTTGAGTAAGAAGAAATACAGAGACGATCTATTTGTTTTAGGTTATTGGAGACTGCAAGACAGGTGCTCATGTTATTCAGAGGATATGATACTTTGTGTGTTTTGTTTTTCATAAAGAAATAAGGAGAGGGCATCAGACTCCTGGCTCAGCGGGGAGCTGCTTCTCCCTCTGGCCACCGCCCCACCACTTGTGCACCTTCTCCCATACTCTCTCCCTCGCAAAAATAAATAAATAAAATCTTTAAAAAAAATAAATAAGGAGATAAGATTGTTTTATACAACAAGGCCTTATAGATCTAGAATACTGTTGATGAGGAAAAAATTAATTACAGTGTAGTGTGGAAGCAGATTAAGGGATCAAAAGATTTTCATTTAAGTTATTTATTTTGGATAGGGACATCATTGTTTCTTAATCTGTTATTATTTTTGTCCAACTAGTTAGTGTCGTATTCCACTATCTTATTGATAGAGTCCAATTTATTTCTACTTTTGACTACACTCAGTGGCTCTGTTTACTTATAGCTTCTATTTACCCTGGCTTCTGGTAACCCACAGTATTATTGCCTCAGCTTCCAATAATCCCTGTATGTCTTTGGCTCTGTCCTCTCTCAACTTGTGTTAAACTGAGTCTATACATTACAAAGCAAATCTCTCTAAAATGAGATTTAACTGATAGAAACAGGTACATTTTCCCTTCTGCATGGAGCTCTCATTCCAGATCTGTATATAAGAAAATTTTCGGTTGGCTTCTTTTGGGTCGGGAATTTGATTATTCTGGTGTCCTATTCTAGCTTGGTCCAGTGGTCAGCTTTCCTCAGAAGACGGCTATCGACATTACCTATACTCAACAAATAATAATGTTTGTCTCTGCAGATCCAAGGGTAACCACTTTATTTCATAAATAAGAAAGCTGAACCCTTAAAGCAGCTTTGAAATTTACAAAATATTATGTCTATTTGCTATAATCAGTATTGTTATAATATACAAACTAGCATTCAAAGCAATTAATCAATGTGACTATGAAATATGGTATTTAGCTCATAAACAGAAAATAAATTATGACATAAAAAACTCCCAGATATTTGCTCACCATATAAATGGAAAATGAAAAATGGTTTTATGTAAAAATGAGAATTTAATAATCCTTTGTTTTCAAATATTATTTAAAATAAGAAAGTTAAATATAATACATGCATTCTAGTTTTTCATGAAAGTTATACCCAGTCTGGAAATTCTTCACTTTTAGATGAACAACCAGGCCTTTTAATACAACTTCTGATCTAATTGTTTTTATATCCACTATTTTTGGTTTTTATTTTCAATTATTTCGCACATTTTATTTGTCCCACATTTTCCAAGACTATTTTTTTTCTTATCTTACCTTCTTTTAAATTAATTGAGTTATTCAGGCAAATGAAACCTTAAACCACCCCTCAGATGATGGTGACTGCCCTGACAAGGTCTGTCGCTTGGCTCAGACCACCCAGACCTTCTGAGCTAAACCTCTCACTCATGCCTGCACAGACCACGGAGTAACCTCTGGAGTGACCAACAACTAACTTTACCTAATTATAATACTACAATTTCTACCCAAGAAGGAGCCTTAACCTCATTTACATAACATACAATGTATGTATAGGCATGTTTCCTTAAGGTACATGTACTATGTTAAGCGCGCCCTCTACATACAACGACAATGCTTCCCTACCTTTCATTCTAACCCTAAACAAAAGGACCCCATTCACCCTCTCTCACGGAGTCATGGCTTTTGGAAGTCATTCCCCTTAATCTCCTTATTTGCTATAAATGAAAGTTTTCTTTGTGAGACTAAATAAATAAATATTGAGTTATTTTTATTTTATTTTATTAAGTCTTTTTCTTTATCACCTTGCAACATATATTTTATTTCCATTAACCATTTTTATTGGCTAATCAATGAAATAGAACTAACAAACCTAACTTATCACAACCAAAGTTACTAAAAATTTTTATTTTCCTCCAGCCGAAAACAAAACTGGCAAATAATTTAACAAAGCATTGAGTGATATTAGAACTTAGTGTTTAACCTCGCCAATTCATATTATCTATTCTCAACAATCTAATTTCATTTGCATCTTCTCACATATTTACCATATTCTTTTTCTTTTTTGTATCTCAGAACTTTCTATTTCAATAAAGTCAGTCTTATTAATGCTAAACTATATGCCTTAGAATTCCATTTACTGAGGATCTGCTCATGGTAATCATTCTCAGGTTTTCTCAGTCTCAAATACAAGTTTCTCCTCCTCCTTGAATACTAATCCAGCTGTGTACAAACATGGTTTGGATATCTGCTCTCATCACTTCTACTTGGTGTTGTACTGAGAGTCACATTCAGTATTATGACTCAGGGTTAAAAGAGAAAGGCATACAGAATGAAAAGAACTGTTATGGGTCTGTATCACCTAAAAGCGTATGGTAAAGTCCTAACCCTTGTGCCCGAAATGTGACTGTATTTGGAAATAAAATCATCCCAGGTGTAATTTAAGATAAGATCATACTGGAGTTGGGTGGGCACTTACTTCAAAAGGACTAATGTCCTTATAGGAAGATGAGCATGTGAAGACAAAGATACAGGGAGAATATCATGCAGACAAAGGACTGGAATGATACTTCTACAATCCAAGGAAATACTGGGGCCACCAGAAGCTGAGAGAGAAGAACCGAGCAGAATTTCGCTCACAGCTCTCAGAAAGAACAAACCCTGCTGAACCCTGGATTTTGGGCTTCTAGCCTCCAGAAGGTAAGACAATAAATTTCTGTTGTGTAAAGTCACCCAGTTTGTGGTACTTTGTCACAGCAACCCTAGGAAACTAAAACAAAGAGAAAAAGTATATTTACTTATCACTTAACTCAAAAATACTAAGAAATCCATCAAAAATGTTTGTAGAAAAAAAGTAAGTTTAGTAAACTAGCAAAATACAAAGTCAATTTGCAAAAGTATTTTGTGCACCAGTATACTTGCAATGATCAGAAATTTAAAATTCTAAAATACCACTTACACTAACACAATTGTTAAACACATAAAAATACATTTTTAAGCCATATGTGCAATGTGTACACTGACAACGAAACAATGCTGGGAGACATTAATCGGACCATTAATCATAGAGCATGCCATGACTGAGAGACTCGAGCACCAAATCCACAGATCAAAGCCATCCCAATCAAAATCCCAGCAGGATTTTTACTGTTGTTTTGTAGAAACTGACAATCAGGTTTTAAAGGTATATTGAAATTCAGAGGAATTATAACACAAAAATTTAAAAAAAATCAAGTCGGAGGATACATATTACTCAATTTCAAGATTTACTATAAAGTGCCAAGAAACACGAGTGTGATAGGATCATAAACACAATGATTGTATAGATCAATGGAACAGAACAGAAAATCCAGAAATAGACCCACCCATATATCTGCTTCTCAAGACAAGTAACAAGGCAATCCAATGAAGAAAGAGTAATCGTTCAACAAATAATGCCGGAACAATTGAAAAACTGTATGCAAACAAACAAACAAACCTTATACAGAACAGTAGAAATTACTGCAAGACATGTATTGATAAAACAACTTATAAAAAACTGTCATATCTCATAGTTCTATATACTAGCAGTGTCAGGAAGTATGAACAGAACTTCACCTAAGAAGATAAATGCAAAGCCAATAACACAGGGAAAATGTTTAGCATCATTAGTCATTAAAAAGTGCAGATTAAGATCATAATGAGGTACCTCAACACACTTACTAGAATGGCAAAAATTTGAAAGTCTTAAACTATCAAGTGTTGGTGAGGATGTAGAGAAACTGTAACACTCATATTGTCCTGGCATGAATGCATTTTGGAAGACAATTTGAAAGTTTATTATAAGGTAGACATGCATTTACCATATGCCACAACAATGCCACTCCAAGGATAAAAATACATGACCACACAGAGATTCGTATGTGAATGTTCAGTGCCACTTTGTAATAGCCCAAACCTGGAAAGTTTCCAAAAGTCCATCGACTCATGAATGGTAAAAACAAACAAACAAACAAACAAACAAAAAGTGTGTGGTATAGGCACACAACGAAATCCTAGTATCAATAAAAAGGAAGGAACAATTGATGTAAGTCACAACCTGGATTCATCTCAGGAACATTGAGTAAAGAAGCCGGACACATGCAGACTATCCCCTGTACGATTCCATTCATGGGTGATTCTTGAAAAGCATACCTATAGTAATCAAGAACTGATCAGAGGTTGTTAGGGGTCAAGGAGTGGGGGACAGTAATTTCCTATAAAAGGCCATAAGGGCAGCTCTGGGGGTGATACTGTGATTATAGTGAGTGTTGTAAGACTCTATACAGTGGGTTAAAATTCACCAAATGGCACACTTAAAATTAGTTAATTTTACAGTCCATAAATTATACATCAACAAAGCTGATCAAAATAATATATGATGAAGCTTGTTATATATTTTGCCTTTTTTTGTAAATATTCATTTTCATAACTTATTTTTATCCATATGTATTTTTTTCTCTCTTAAAGATAGCCTCTTAATGTATAAACATCGAGGTGCTGAACATTTAGTCCTATACCAAAAGAAAAGTTTCCTGCTCTTTTTGGGGCAGTATAGCATAGTAAATACCAACCACATTACTTTATAAACAGGTATTATAAGGTCAGGTAGTGACAGGCACTAAAAATAAAATATACTGTAAGGCAATAGGGAATGCTTTTTCTGATCAGATAAAGCCTGTCTGAACAGCTAGTACGTGTACAAATTCCTGAATAATGGACAAGTGAGCTCTGTGGCTACACAGGCTGTTGGGATAGCAAATGCAGAAAAGTCCGAGTGAAGATGTAGCTGCCATGTTCAACAAATATTTTAAAAGCCAGTACAGCTTGAGTCAAGTGAGTGAGAGTGGAAACAGTAAAACAAACAACAGAAGCAAAAACCCCAGAAAAAAAAAGGCAGGAATCGTATCACAAAGGACCTTAGTGGATTTTTTTCCTAAGTGTGATGGGAAACCATGGTGCTTTTTGAGTAGAAGAATGACAAAATCTGCTGTAAGCTATGACCAGTGTGTGGAGTAAAAGACCTTTGCAAGTAAAGCAAGTGGGAGTGGGAGGTCAATTGGAAGGCTGTACAGCAGCACTCAAAGTGAAAAATGATGTAGGCAAGTCTAAAATGCTAGCAGCAAAGGTGGTGAGAAATAGGAAGATTCGGATCTATTTTGAGAGCAACGATGACACTATTTGCTGATATGCCAGATGTGGACTATGACAAAAAAAAAAAAAAAAAAAGAGGCAAAAAATATGGCTCCAGGATTTTGACCCAAGCATCAAAGAGAACCCAAGGACATTGTTCCATCAGCTTTTCCCCCTCTTTCCTGTATCTTCAAAGTCTGCTTCTCTAATACCTGTTTCCTTAAAGCATATTCACAGGTGTTAAGACCCTTCTGTTCTAAAACAGCTCTGAGAACAACATGCCTGTAATTAGGTTTGCCTTGCTCTCAGTGTCAAATGTGCATTCTCCCTTTTCCCCTTATTGAAACTACTGAGAAGAGTATTCTGTACTCATTTGTTTCACTGTTTTCCTTTTTGATTTTCATCTACTCTTTAATCCACTTATGCATTAATTCCACCTCTATCATTCCTGAATTACACTTGCTAAATTGTTGAAAGGAAATCTCAATACATTTTAAAAGGCTTCTTAGTTTAAGTAGAAAGACTTAAACAGTTATTTTTTTAAAGATTGTATTTATTTATTTTAGAGGGGGAGAGAGAGAGAGCACACGCACACACGTGTGCAAGAGGACGGAGAGGGATAAAATGCGAGGGAGAGGGAGACAATCTCAAGCAGATTCTGCACTGAGTGGGGAGGCCAAAGCTGGGCTCAATCTCAGGACCCTGAGATCGTGACCTGAGCCAAAATCAGAGTCAAATACTGAATCGACTGAACGACACAGGTGCCCCACACAGTTTTGTTTTTTTTTTTTTAAACAATAGACAAGAAGGAAACTGCATCCTCAACAATTATGTTAAGTTCTTCTAGACTTCCCATTGTAGTCTTCAACACTTGGCTCTTGGGGTTTACTTGGGTCTTATTTTCAAGACTTTGAGTTTAGTACTTCTACCATGTATGTTTAACATCTTGATTCCACTTCTATGTTGAATTGCATCTAAAGAAACTTGCTTTATCTCCATTTATAATCTCAACTTTGGTTTCATCCTTGCTGTGCCATGTTACTTGCATGAGGGGAGGTGATGAGTAGGACCACAGCTGTGTTCTACAGACACCCATATAGGAAGGAACAGAAAAAAAGTTAACTAAAGAGCTGTTGGGAGCTAACTTTTTTCTCTTTCTCTACAATTCAAGCAGATTTTATTTTTCTTTTTCAAGTAAGCCATAGGTGAAGATACATCTATAAAAACTGAGCCTCGATCACTCTTATTGACAGTGATCTATGCTGCTTTTTCTTTTTTTTTTTTTTTTTAAGATTTTATTTATTTATTTGACAGAGATAGAGACAGCCAGCGAGAGAGGGAACACAAGCAGGGGGAGTGGGAGAGGAAGAAGCAGGCTCATAGCAGAGGAGCCTGATGTGGGGCTCGATCCCATAATGCTGGGATCACGCCCTGAGCCGAAAGCAGACGCTTAACCGCTGTGCCACCCAGGCGCCCCTGTGCTGCTTTTTCTAACTAGACATGTAGATTCCCCACATCTGCTACAATTCAAGTCAGATGGTCCTAATGAGTTGGGGTAGATAATGATTCCATTCAATTTCCAAAACTTTTCCAAATTTTAAAACAATTTCCTAGCTAGGTTTTACTGATCAATAAATGTCAAATTAAACTTTAATTCTTTAGGGAAATCAATATATCTTTTCACTCAATCATCTCTTTTACATTCATATTAGTAAACTTACACTTATTTTCTAAAATGGATTATAATTTGTTACTAAACCAGGAGCCACATAAGGGAAAACAGAAAAGAGATATTGTCCTACTTTACTGATATTCCCAAAGACTTCCATTTCCTGTTATTTTTCTTTAAAACAATATTTTCAAAAGTTTTACTTTATTGTTAAGGATTTTGTTCCCACTTGTATTTTCTGTAGTTAATTAAATTCTGAACTCACAATGTTGAATTGGTCCAAATCTCCATTTGATTTATGTTTAAAATCTTCCATGGGTGTTTTTTAATCATGATTAAGGTTTTAGGTCATAGGTCTTGGGCCAGGAAGGCAGTGAGACAAATATATGGACAATAAAATGTAACAAATGATATAATTTAAAATACCAATTCCAGAATAACATTGAGAAGTTTCTATACTCATTGTTTAGGTTTGAAACTTCAGTTTTAGACAAATGTGTTTGAGTTCTCAAGGGGATATGCAAGTCTTCTAATACTGAAGATTGGTGAATGGTAAAAAGCTTACCAAGAAATATATACTTGCAAGTAACTAAAGCTGAGAATTGCCGGGCAACTCTAGATTCATGGGAGGTAATATTCATTGTGTGTGGGGGGGAAACAACAACCAACAAACAAAAAACAAACAAAACAAACTCTTCTTCCAAGGTCTCCATTCATTAAGGTCAAACGAGGAGTTCATTTAACACTTGCTCTAGCTTTATAATACAACCAACAGTCCAAATAAAAGGCCATTCTCTAGGCATCCAAACATTTATTATTCAACATTTTAATAATGGTAAAAATAGAAATCGGCTCTTGATCAATTATTGACTCAGTCTGTGAGCATATGTATGTGTGTGAATGTTCATGTGTTTTATCTTACTACCTCCTTGAATTATGGAATTATTTTTTAAAGGGTATAAAAAGTATAGGGTAACAAAAAATGTGATCAACCTGTTCCATTATAACTAAATCACATGATAAATTGTAATATAGGATTACAATTATGTTGGTTTTCCTTTCCTTTCATGTTCCCACCCAATGGCTTCACTGGACCATGGGAGGTTTTGCCCAATGGGCCATGAGTGGACATGATGTTTGCCACATGGAAGCAAACATTTAAATACTGTTATCTGGGGCGCCTCGGTGGCACAGCCATTAAGTGTCTGCCTTCAGCTCAGGTCATGATACCAGGGTCCTGGGATTGAGCCCCGCATCAGGCTCCCTGCTCCGTGGGAGGTCTGCTTCTCCCTCTCACACTCCCCTTGTTTGTGTTCCCTCTCTCGCCATCTCTGTCAAATAAATAAATAAAATCTTTAAAAATAAATAAATAAATGCTGCTATCTGACTTAGAAGGAGCCGTTTTCCTCCATTCCTCAACCATGAGAACAGCATGGTACAGAGACAACTCTTCCAGCCTGGATTCTGAAATGCTAGACCATTTGGTTTTGGTCCTGAAAGCCCACAGAGCCCAGGACAACTATGGCTCATCCACTCTCCTCATGAACTGTGAGCAACAAATAAGCATGTGAAAGCAACCAAGATGTCCTTAAATAGGTAAATTAAATGAACTGGAGTTTGTCCAGATAATGGAATGTTATTCAGCACTAAAAAGAAATGAAGTATTAAGCCAAGAAAAGATATGGAGAAATCACAAATGCATATTATTAAGTGAAGGAAGCCAATCCAAAAAAGGTGACATAATGTATGATTCCAATTAGATATCATTCTGGGAAAAACAAATCTGTGGAGATAGTAAAAGATCAGTGGTTTTCAGAGGCTCAACTGGAGGAGAGATGAATAGGTGGGGAACAGGCAATGAAAATACTCTGCATGATACTGTAATTATAAATACAGCACATTATTCATTTGTCCCAACCTACAGAATGTCCATCACCAAGAATGAACCATAATGTAAACCACAGACTTCTGGTTGATTGTGATGGGCCAGTGTAGGTTCATTAACTGTAACAAATGCTCCACTCGNGGGGGGGGGGGGGGATGTTGATAATGAGCTGTATGTGTAGGCAGAAGCAGAGAGTATTCTATAACTTCTTCTTAATTTTGCTATCAACCTAAAACTGCTCTAAAAAAAATGTTGTTAAAAAAATAAGCATTTGTTCTTATAAGCCTGAGAATTTGAATTTGTTAGGTAGCTTAACTTTGAGAAAGATGACTGCTAATAGAATCATCAAGAGCGAATAAGGATCTCTTCTAGGCAGAGGAGCCTGCCGAGCAAATCTTGTGATTTAAAAAACTGTAGATTTGTTCAGGTGAAATTTAATGTACATAAGGAATGAAAAAGAAATGGGAATAAGAAAAAAGACAAGGAATTTAGCATTTAGGTATGCCTTATAGTTGTTTTACATGGCTAAGTTGCTTGCTTACTCTATCTATCTATCTATCTATCTATCTATCTATCTATCTATCTGGTGATAGTCCAAATATCACTTAATTTTCTGGATTTCCCAACAAGATTAGAAATTTATATTCTCCTGTGGTGGAGTTGACACTGCATATCCACTTCCATAAAGGTATCTGACTTGTTCCATATCAAATTTGCTTTCTCTAATTATATAATGTTGTCATTTGCTTCTGCATCTTGGAGAAGCAATGTTCCCAAATTTACACTGCCATAGTTTTCTTCCAAAAAAATTTTCTTCTTTACTGTTCCACTGTTATCTTGCATATAAGGAGATGTACCTTAGAATCTCAGTAAAAAGTGAACTTTTTAGTTTTATCTGTGTTACTATTAGCTCACATGAAGAGACCAATTCTCCAATGGTGGAGAAAAAGTTACTTTAAGAAGTTA
Organism: Ursus maritimus; assembly: GCF_017311325.1. Classification (NCBI taxonomy): domain Eukaryota; kingdom Metazoa; phylum Chordata; class Mammalia; order Carnivora; family Ursidae; genus Ursus; species Ursus maritimus. The sequence continues at coordinate 24,493,600 of NW_024425675.1, read as the reverse complement.
CTGATTTTTATTTAATAAAAAATAAACATATTTGAAAAATATAAAAATATAGCAGTAGAGTTCAATGTGAATAAATGTCTTACGATTCCCTTTATCCTCTCTAATTTCTATTATCTATAAGACACCATTGTAACAGTTGAAAACAAGATCATGTTCTACATACTTTATTAAGCGATGATTTCTGTTTCCCCTTCAACATTATGGACATCCTTCAAAGTTTGTACATTCTACCCTATTATTTTATTCCACAACATGGATGATCAGTACCTTCTTTAGACATTTTGCAAATGTGAACAACTTTTGCTGGTTTCTACAAATATAGTTGTAATGTGTATCTTGGTACACCTTTTGTTTTTTGTATATTAATGGATATATTAGTAAACACAGAATTAAGATGTATCCCCCCAAAGGTTTACATAATATATAATTCTATTATCAATGTTTGATCTCCACTTGACACTCTACCCTCACAAACACAAATTTTTATAAATCTATTAGAAATGTTTTTCCAGGTAGGCAATATGCAGTATCTTATTTTTAGATTTATTTGTTATTCTCGAGCTACTGCGGAGATTTTTCTGCTGAAAAGCCCTTTGCATTTCTTCTTCTATGTATTCTCTTGGTTTTACTGCTGGGATACTTGAATGTGGATTTTTCACTTGTAAGACTCATTTTTATATTAGAGATATCAGCTTTTTGACTGATACACATGGTGTGATTTTGTCTAGTACAGTTTTATTTAATTTATAAATAAAGTCATCTTATGTCTGTAGTCCACAATGTATACGGTGTATTTTCTCATGAACATTGGTATACGTTATAGGCCAACTTAAAAAAAAAAAAAAAAGGAGACGATATCATAGGAAGGTTAAGAATACCATCTTGGCAGCCAGACAAATCTAGCTTGCATTTCAACTTTGCCATAAGTTACCTGTGTGACTTAAGTAAATTATATTTTCTCTTTCTTTTCTTTCTTTCTTTCTTTCTTTCTTTCTTTCTTTCTTTCTTTCTTTCTTTCTTTCTTTCTTTCTTTCAAGATTTTATTTATTTATTTGACAGAGAGAGCAGGAGAGCACAAGCAGGGGGAGCAGCAGACAGAGAGGGAGAAGCAAGTTTCCCCGCTGAGCAGGGAGCCTGACCCAGGGCTGGATCCCAGGACCCTGGGACCATGACCCAAGCCAAAGGCTAGCTCTTAACCAACTGAGCCACCCAGGCGCCTGTAAGTTATATTTTCTGAGTCTCATTTTACCAATGTAAAATTGGAAAGAGTAATACCTCTTTATTTAAGTTGTGAAAAATATTTTAAATAAGAAAATGAGGTGTAACAATTTGCTTTCTATGTGGGTATAAATGTTTGTTTGAAAATGTCAACTTTCTATAAGTTTTATCCCACTTAGGTGCAATTCCTTTATACATTTACATACTGGAATAACCAATTAACTTTAGAACAAGTCTCTTATTTGGCAATCACATTAGAATCTTGATATAAGGAAATGGAATAGCTTCTCATTAGCTTTAAACTGAAAATTTTAGAAAAAACAACTCTAATATAAAACTATTTTAAAAACTAGTATGATATCTGTCTTTCTCCGACTGACTTATCTCATTTAGCTTAATACCCCATGATTTCACTCACATGTGGAACTGGAGAAACAAAACAAATGATCAGAGAGGGGGAAAAAAGAGGGACAGAGACAAATCAGGAAACAGACTCCTAACTATAAAGTAACTGCTGCTGACCAGAGTGGAGGTGGATGGGGGGACAGGTGGACAGATGATGGGCATTAAGGAAGGCACTTGTGATGAGCACCTGGAGATGTATGGCAGTACTGAATCACTAAATTGTATACATAATAGTAAAATTATACTGTATGTTAACTAACTGGAATTTAAGTTAAAAAAAAACCCATAAACCTAGTAAAATTGTACTTTTAACTTCAAAAGTAGTTTATCAAAATATCAGCACAGTTACTTCAGCAAAAAGTTACTATTTATTGCCCAAAGGGAAATATTAACAGAAACGAAAAGTAGCTTTTATCTAATATCAAACTTTGGCTGTTAGGAGTAGAGGTGTTGAGAAAGATTCTGAAGTCACATCTTAGCTCAACAGGGAATAGAGTGGTGGTTACTTCATGCCACTGCAGGGAAAGGGTTTGGCAGTTTTATTGTTATGGACGTGCCACACATGAACACAATCAGAAACAACTGTGAAACTGTATTTTACATATCACAATCTGAATTCTCCCCACCACACACACACACACACACACACACACACACACACACACAGGCAAACCTTCTATAACTTCCTTCATTTGATCAGAAGTAGCAAATACACACGCTTTGTCAGCTTTCTACTTGTTAATATATATTCTTTGTTCTCATTAACATGCACGTCCTCCTTCTCATCGTATTTCATTTCAAAAGTCTAAGCCAGCCTAATTCTATCCTAGTGGGGAAACACAGATATGAACGGACAATGTACATGATTTTAAGTAACAAGAAACTAGTCTAACATGTTACAACATTACATTGGTCTATATAATCGCAGTTCTTTCTATATTATGATAATTGTAAGTACACAATGCAATTTAAAAAGAGTTTAATGAATCAACCCTAAAAAATTAGTAATGAAAGTCTAGTTTAAACAATAAGACACATTTTTGACAACAGAGGCAACTAAAAACCTATGGTCCTAAGTTCTACATAATACTGAACAACTGAAGTTCCTTTCTGGAGGTGTTTTTCACTAAACAATACATCCACAGTTCTTCAGAAAATGAACAATAAATATCCGTGTTATGGAACATAGAGGGAGCTGTTGGCAAAGGTATAGTAAACCAATCACAAAATATATGGTGAAATTTTCCACAGAAACAGAATATTGTGAAACCTTATTTCCAAGACATGAATTGACAGCTAATATATGTGATAAAATATGATTGAAGTCAGTATTTTTGTTAGGAAATTATGATGGAAATTATCTTTTGTTTCTGTTAATAAAGATTTTTATGGAAAAAAAATGGGACTTTTGCTATCCAAAACAAGAGTACCTTTAAAAAGATGGAGGGAAATGTAACTTATATTTTGTTATTTTTCCTTCATGTTGTGCCCACTAGCATGACTCGGGGATTTACTTAACATGGCAAACTTTGCCCCAGTCCTCAAATTTAAATTGTACAATTATTGACAGAAAAATGTAAATTAGTCTCAAGGCATTTACTTTTATAATCATTTCATTTTAGTTGAAAGTTTTAATTTAATATGTTAGGTGACAGGATACAGGCAAAACATATTTGGTAAGGTAGATATCATGGTGATTCATGACAACGTAATTGTCCCCAAAATTCATTACATGTATAAAACAAAGAAACATTTGGTTGATGACAGGTACTGAAGACAAACAACACACTAAAGTAATTGAACATATAATCTGAATTTGCACCACCTGGTTGGCTGTGAATTAAACTGGCATGAATAATGGTGTTCCCTAAGAATATGCACTGTCAATTAGTATTTGAATGTCGGTTTTAAAGTGGATTAACATTGTTAAAACATGATTAGAGAAGACAATTTAGGTGGTACAAACTTTATTTAACACTTCATGAAGCAGACAGTCTCCATGCAGAGAACTGCAAACTACGGTACAAGGCTGGAACCTTTTACAGGCTAAAGAATAAAGCACGAAGAAGAGAAAAATAGAAAATATCTGATTGGCTGGGGCCACACAGTCGACTTGTCTGGGGCAAGAAGGACCAGAGTTAGCTTGGCATTGGGGGATTGGGTGGATGGTTATACTGTGTGTTTGCTCAAGTGGGGCATTTACAGGGACACAAAAGTAATCTAAGCCCTGTTTGCGACATGGCATCCTGGGCAGGATCAGTTTCGTCTTGGACCTAGAAAGTTATTTTAAGAGTCCCCGCGTTTTGATCTTTTGCTTTTCTTAAGATATTTATTTATTTATTTGAGAGACAGAGTGTGGGGGGGTGAGGAACAGAGGGAGAGCGACAAGTAGACGACACACTGAGTGCAGAGCCCAAAGTGGGGCTCAATCTCAGGACCCTGAGATCATGACCTGTGCTGAAAACAAGAGCTGGACACTCGACCAACTGAGCCACCCAGGTGTCCCTTGTTTTGATCACTCTTGACTATTCAAGAGGTTTGATCAAAATGTCAGTCTTAGCGTGACTCTCCATAACCACTGCCTTTTCAGATCTCAGTGTGCTGTTCTCAGGAGAAAACGCCACACTGTATTATTGGACCTGGTTATATTCTTTTCTCTTTTGTTATTCCAGTTGAAGAGAGACCAACTGTTGGTTAATGGATACCCACATGCACTTAAAACATCTGAGAGAAAGCAGCATATCAGGGAGACAGTTAAAATTATTAGCAACAAAACAATGCCTATGGTTTGAAGAGTGCTCCTGAGTCAAGGTTCCCACAACCCAAACTAGCTAGAATTGAATAAGTCAAGAAATAATCCCAAAAAGGGAAATGTTTCTTTAAGCCAGTGGCCTGTTTATGTATTTCATGTAATTATGTTTCCACTTCCCCAGAAGTGTTTATCCAATCAGGTTGTTCTAGAGAAAACAAGATACTGGAAATCAGGGAGAAATCTGTCATAGGTAGGAGGGATTAGAGATCACTAGCATCACGACAAAGCCAACAGTCAGGTGGAGGTTTAATTATTCTCCTTTGCAATGACTCAAGATACATGAACAATGGCATTATCTCTCCAGGCCAGGACAAGGAAAAAGATGGACAAAGAATCATAAAGACCTTCATGGTGTAAGAACTAGGAAAAGGATGGTCAGAGAGGGAAGGAGGAATGGAAAGAACGTTTTTGATCCAACATCTTGAGAGCTAACAGTCTACCTCAGTGTCGGCTATTTCTCTTCCTAAGTCAATTTGATTGTGAGGTCTCCTGTATTTACATAGGACCAGATGTCAAATGAAGGCTTCTTGCAAAATGTGCACCCAAGGTTCAACACCTTGTAATTTGACAGCAGTGTCAGCAATAGAGAGTTCTTGGTAGGGTCCATTTAAAAAAACTCACTTTTGCAAAAGCATCAGAGTAAAACAATACTTGTCTATATATGACAAAAGACTTAAAAATGCCCATTGCTAAAGATCTTGTGAGAGTTCATTATAATGGAACCGACACGGAAATTTTGGTTATTTCTGTGACATAAAACATTTTAAGATAATAATTGGAATTATGACTTGTAACATTACACCAAGATATGTCAGATTTTTAAGAACTGCATATAATTTCTGGAACACTTCTATTAATAGCATATACCCATACAGATATAAGCCTAAGAACATTTAGTATCATTTCTGATTTGACAACACTTCCCATGTAATTTAACATGCCAAATAAGCCTAATTGGCTTAACATTTTTATTAATACAAGAAGACAGAACAAATCTTTTGAGATGTTCTAGAGACTGTCTGGAAAACGCCAAAGTTTGTTCGAAGTAAGAAGACTTCATTCGGAATTTGAATTTTGGGAAGTCAAAAATATGCATTTAACCAAAGTGACAATTAAAGAATTCAAAAGCAAATACAGAAAAGTTCCATGGTTAAAAAAAAAAAAAAAGTTATTTTATTATTTAGAAGGCTATGTTTTCTTAGGTAATCAAAGATCTGATAAAGATGATGTGAAGTACAGCTAATTATTTTGGTGAGACACAAAATCTTTGCTTTCTAGGCAAATTACTTAAAAGGTAAAGAAAATCCCTTGTTTACAATTTCTTATTAAGAACAGGACAGTAATCTAAAAAACAAAACAAAACAAAACAAAAAAAAAAAACTCTGTCATTTTAACAAAGAAAAAAAAAACAAGTTCTAATTTTGCACAGGTATATTATTTGATACTAAAACTTATTAAAAAATAAATCAATTCCAATCTTAGGCAGCTTGACCACACATCAAAATCCCTTCTCAAGATTCAATTTCCATAAACCTATATTTTTAAATAATCATTTATATTTTATCCTACTTTTTCATTTTTCTCATTCAGAAAAAAATCAGTTATTTTATTTTAGGACAAAATAACTCTCTTTTTCCTTTAACAAAACACATCTCTATATCTCATATATTTTCTTACAAAAAACACATGCTACTTTCCATAGAGATGTTTCTCTTAACATTTCTAGTAATTTTAATTACATATATTAATCAGCACTCTTAACCCTGAGAATCCTTAACTGCTAGTGAAAGCTTAAAAGAAAGCAACTGTGGACTGGCTAATTTATAAATATCTTTCATAATTTCTAGAAGTATATTTTTCTTCATGGTAAATTTTTCAATGTGGCACAAAACACATATACTAATAGACCCAAGTATCTTTAGTTCCTCTAAAAGGAAGCCAAAAGTGGATGAACTTATGTTTCAGTAATTAATGTTTCATGTTTTAATCTTACTTGGAAATGATCTAGTTGAACATCCACCACTTAACATTATCTATCTATTGATCTACTGATCTTTCATATATCTATTTAAACAAAATAGAACTTGTGGATTCAAGAGCTGCATGCAAGGGAGTGGAGCTCAAATCTGAGAATGACTTACCCAGGGCTTTTGGTAATGAGAGGAGCAATGAACTCAAAGATTTCAGCAGCGGTCTCCTGGGTACATCTCATTGTCCTATAGCAGTCAGCTTCGGACCCCATCCTCATCATCAAAAACTGTTAAAATAGGATCACAGGAGACATTTAGGTGATGAAAAGTTTAGTTCACACTTCATGAAGCAGACAGTCTTAATTTAGAGAACTGTCAAATGGGCAGAAGGAAGAAGTTTTTATAGGATAAAGAATAAAGAACAAGGAAGAGAAAAATAGGAAATATCTGACTGACTGGGGTCACGCAATCAACCTTATTTGGGTGAGAAAGCCCAGAGTTGGCTCGGTTAGGAGATGGGCTGGCTGGATTTGCTGTGTATCAGGTCAAGGAGAGTATTTACAGGGACACAAAAGTTATTTGTTTTAATTTTCTGATACAGCGCACTGGGCAGGAGCGGCTCCATCTTGGACCTAGAAAGTTATTTCAACACCAGGTACCCATTTTCAATAGCTTCTGGTTTACCTCTTGAGGTTTGTTTGTTTGTTTTTCAAATTCATAAATATAGTCTTACTTCCTCCTATTATTAAACCTAGATTTTTTTTTAAAGATTTTATTTGACAGAGAGAGACAGCAAGAGAGGGAACACAAGCAGGGGGAGTGGGAAAGGGAGAAGCAGGCTCCCCGCTGAGCAGGGAGCCTGATGCAAGACATGATCCCAGGCCCTGGGATCATGACCTGAGCCGAAGGCAGATGCTTAACGGCTGTTTTGATTTCTTAAAATATGTCCATACCAGTTCACTTCATAGAGTTAGCTATCAATCTTTAAGCTGCTTATTACTCTGTAATATACCTTTGTATTTTTTTCAACCTCTCATAGTTGAGTATTGGGGTTATTTCCTATACATTTCTACTGCAAAATTACTGCAATAATAAAAAAAAAAAAAACCCTTGTGCATATATAGTTTTGTCTTATTGAATGTTTTTCTCCCATGTAAATGGCTAAAAATTGTTGACTGCAAATGTGTAGGCAGTTTTGTTATTATTGCAAAATTTCCCTCCTAATGTTATAACATTTCATATTCCATCAAAGATACAGGAGAGTGATCTTTTGTTTACAAATTTATTTCCCTTTCTTTTAACCATTGCTATGATAGTAGAGTGTCTGGAATTTGGTAGCTATTAAAAAGGCGGTTCTCATTCTAAAAACCTTCACCATTTACTTCCAAACCTTTTCCAACAACATGTAAAGTAAATTGTATGTTATATTTTATTTAAAGATTTTTAGGACTATATTAGAAAGAGAATGAATGAATTTCTTAGAAGCACATTTCAAAATATTTCTTTAATTATCAAACAATATTTTAAAAATCATTTACTAATGAGTATTTTCTTCCACTACACAGGAATTCAATCAAAAACCTTGGGATTATGGTATACAAATCACTGTAACTTTGATCATACACATAAAGAGATGGTAATAATCACGAGCTATTTGTAGAACCATGATTTGAATATAAACTTGAAAATGAGAAAAAATACATCTACCATAAGCACACAACAGCCTTCTTAAGGCTTTTGTCAGAAATGACCAAGGAGACACAAGTCCCAAGATACTGCTGCTTAAGAAATGAATTATCCACTGCATGCTGAATGATGAAGAGTAATCAGGTAGGACATATATCAAGAAGCCTTTGCACTGGGATGCTAACAAAGTGTGTTATCCTGCAGCACTAAATTCCAAAGTAAACTAACAACCTGTTAAGCAATGGTGCTTTCAAACTTCCTTAATGTCTCTGAAATGAGGGCTGAACGCATTTTTGAAATCCATCGCCTTGAACAGTTTCATCTATACTTCTTGGTTGTTCTATTGAATTATAACAGGAGAGACAAGATCATTAATAATGATATCCTAGATATTGACAGCCTGCCATGATTTAACTAATACTTGCTGCAATGGTCACAGGCAAACATGGAATAAACATTTACCTGAGTGCACTGGATAGGTCTTTCATTAGAACACTGGTTAAACAACTAGCTCATATTTTATTACATTCATTTTTCTAGTATTTCTAGTATTTTTTTGTCAAGATAACTGTCTAGGCCCAAGACAATGTCCCTCCTGACTGGGGTGCCATGTCAGCAAACTGAAACTTAGATAACCTTCATGGCCCTGTAAACGTTCCACTTGACCAGAAACAGTAAATCCTGCCAGCTAATCCTCACATAACTCTGGGCCTTCTTACCCCAACCAGGTTGACAATGTGGCCCCTGCCAATTGCATATTTTCTATTTTTCTCCTCCGGTTTTTATTCTTTATCCTATAAAAGTTTCTTGCCTTCTGGTGTGCCTAGGTGGCTCAGTTGGTTAAGCATCCAACTCTTGATTTCTGTTCAGGTCATGATCTCAGGGCATGAGATCCAACCTGGAGTGGAGCCCTGAGTCTGGCTCCACACTCAGCAGGGAGTCTGCTTGAGATTCTCTCTCTCCCTCTGCTTCTCCCCCAACTTGTGTGTTCTCTCTCTCTCTTTCTCTTTCTCAAATAAATAAATAAATCTTCTTAACAAAAAGTTCCTTACCTTCTGCTCCATTCTTCTCTGAAAGGGGACTGTTTGATTAATGAAGCATTAAATGAAGTTTGTTTGTATCACCTAAATTGTCTTCTTTAATCATTTTAATAGTGGGGTGGAGGGAATTGAGAATGGTGGAAGGAAAGGGAGATAGAACTATGACTTTCCTGAGTAAACAAGTGAACCTGTCCATATTATATGATATTGGCTTCTGAACCAGGTTTTATATACAAAAAATTAATTAAGTAAAAAAGAATGAAAATGTAAACCCTAAATATGAATATAAACAAAAATAAAAGAACACTGCTTTATATGAAATATAAACTGCACAGGAAAAAATACAACTTTTGAGCAGAGTGTACTAACTGTACAAATTTAGTAGAACATATTCTAAGTAAAAAAATAACTGAAATTAAAGTTTAATTTCCCTTAGTTAATAGTAGTATTGAAATGCTCTAGTAATTCTGTATTTCTGTATAAATTTTAGAATTGAGCAAATGAGTAAATATATTTCAAGCCAGGATTGTCACTGTGTAGCAAGGTAAGAGTATGGAAGAAATGGGGAAGATAAGGAGAAAACTCTGTAGTGCTGGATTTGAACTGGAAGTTTCCATATAAGCTTATGTATATGTTCCCTCATTTGGTTAAACTGCGTAGAAGCAGAACATTTCAGTACAATAGGCACAATAAATTTTTAGATCTTGGTTTCTAAATACCATTTCCACTTAAGAAAACCAGAGCCCCATGGACAAATGGATGATACAGGCGCAGACCAGACAGTACATATTGAGCTTGCAACATCTAGTTGTCCAAGAAAGGAAGTGGGGAGAAAAAGAGGAAGGAATACACTAATTGGACATATCAGGAGGAGACATTCTTTTTGGACAAATTTAGACAAGAAAAAGCACTGAAAAGAAATCTTACAATGGATTAAGATATACTGACTCTAAAAGAATCCATAAATCTATAACAATACTCACAAAAAATAAAGGAAAAGGGGGAAAAAAGGAGAAGGCAAGATGGAGGGAGAAAGGCTCATCTTCACAGAAAAATGTGAGAAGGAATGAAGGTAAAAAAAAAACAAACAACTAAACAAGACATGATTTTCAACCATGAATTATAAATGATTTTGGCAAGGACCATCAAAAGATACTGAATTTTGGGGGGCAAATGAAGATTAAGGGACAAAATAGTCACATCATCTCCATGTATCACTCCATTAACTATATGTTAATAACAAAGACAAAAGAGAACTTTTTACGTGAGGATTCTGACAGTCAGAATCTTAATTATTGGGACAGACTGATATAATATGTCTTCTGATGTAAAGTAACAGAAAATATACACGGTGTCCCTGATATAATAATTGTTCCCAAATGTCCAACCTAAGTCTAATCATAAGAAAAGAATTAGCAAATCTAAATTGTGAAATAGCGAGATGATGACTACACCAATTTGTTAATGTTCATTCTACAGTTATTTATGAAGCACCCACTATGTGCCAATTACTGGTCTAGGCAGAGAGCCTGTAGAAAGAACACATACCTTCTCAGCACTTATCACTTTACTTCAAAAAGTGGGCAGGATAAAAAGCTGGTAAGAATAATCTTTAGATTGCGTGCTGACAGAAGATCCTTTTGGAGAAATATTTGAGTAGGATCTAAGAGAAGTGAATGGTGCCATGTGACCCACACGGGGGGCAGGGGGCGAGAATGCTTGGCACAACTGAGGAGTAACAAGCAAGCTGTTTAACATAACCGCAGTGGGTTGAGGAAGGAGGAAAGTGGTAAAGAATGAGGTTGCCAGGAACCATTTAATGTGAGACAATTCATTTAAAACATGGTAGCGTATCTGGATTTTATTCTAAGTATAATGGGAAAGTTGGGAAGAAACATGCCTGCCCACAAGACATGTATATCTTAGAGATAAAGATTATTTGCTTGCTAATTTTTATCTTATTTACTGAGAAGAGAACATTAAGATACACTTTACATCTCTTAAAACATTTACTTTATGTAGATTTATGCGAAATACCTTGAGTCAACTCTTTAACTCTTATGCCATTATTATTAGAGAGCCACAAAAGAGTCTGAAGAATTCTTAAATGGGACCATTGTATTGGAAACACAGATGGAACCTAGCGTAGGATAACATGTGAGTTTTTAGCATAATATATTGTTTCAAACTACTCCCAAACCTCTCAAAAAGGCCCTTGCTGATTCATCTTTTCACTTATACACATTGTATCTGAAATTGTCAGAAATTTCAGCTGAGTCATTGTTCTATCAGTCTAATTTAAGGTATTAAAAAAAAAAAAACCCTCCAAATTATGTCACAGTGGAAAAAAGAGTATGTGACAGCCTTGAATGAAATATAATAAATGGCCACTAGTGTTTGAAGGGGGTGGGGGCAGGTCTATTCTACCATATTCTACCAAGCACCTCATCTGCTAGTGCAGGCGATTTGGGAGCTGCTGGCAGGGGAGGAATTGAAAAATCTCTGAAAATGCTTAATTTCATTTTCAACTTAAGTAGCCGGAGCCTACTCAAAGACATAGTCCCTAGAGTGAAATTTTGCAGCTGAGAAATTCTTTCAAATCTTTCCCATTCTGCTTCTAACATTCCTTACAGCAAGAAATAGGCATTTTGGTTCAGTTCTTGTTTTAGTCACATCTGAGGGAAGAAAATCCTGCTGATGTTCCCTCCTGTCTGTCTTTACTTATGTCTCTATCACTGTTCCTAACGGTGCTCTCTATTCCAGATGGACGTGCCAGTCCATTTACGAGTTCTTCTGAGGGCTAACGTTGCCCTTGATCCTCTTATGGAATTTTGCTGAAGTCAGTGGTAACTACATGACTGGATCAAAGTGGACTATATGGCCCCATGAGTTTACTATGAATTCAAACTCTTTGAAAGAAAACAACAAAAGGCCAGAGGAATGAGGAAAAATGTGGTGAAATGGTCTCAGATGAAAACTGGAAGCAAATGAAGGACAACACACAGACACATATTGCAATAAACGACCCTATTTGTGAAGATACAGAAAAGGTAGCAAATGTAGTCACACTTTAAAATAAGACTGGTGTTCAACCAGACTGAAGCAGGAAGAAATAGAAAATTGGAACAGACCAATTAGCAGCAATGAAACTGAATCAGAAATCAAAAAACTCGGAACAAACAAGAGTCCAGGACCAGACAGCCTCACAGATGAATTCTACCAAAATTTTAAAGAAGAGTTAATACCAATTCTTTTCAACCTATTTCAAAAAAAACAGAAGAGAAATGAAAGCTTTCAAATTCATTCTATGAAGTCAGCATTACCCCCATGCCAAGGCCAGATAAAGGCACTACCAAAAAAAAAAAAAAGAGAGAGAGAGAATGGACTAAAGGCCAATATCTCTGATGAACACAGATGCAAAAATTCTCAAAATAATACTAGCAAAACAAAATCAATAGTACATTAAAAGTCATTCACCACAATCAAGTGGGATTTATTCCTGGGATGCAAAGGTGGTTCAATATTCACAAATCAATCAGTATGATACATCAACAAGAGAAAGGATAGAAACCATATGATCATTCCGATAGATGAAGAAAAAATATCTGACAAAGTACAACATCCATTCACAATAAAAACCCTCAACAAAGTAGGGATAGAGAAAAAATACCTCAACATCATAAAGGCCATATACAAAACAAAAAAACAAAAAACCAAAAAAAAAAAAAAAAAAAAAAAAACCAAAAAAAAAAAAAAAAAAAAAAAACAAAAAAACCCACAGTTAATATCATCCTCAATGGGGAAAAACTGAGAGCTTTCCCCCTAAGGTCAGGAACAAGACAAGAATGTCCATTCTCAACACTGTTATTCCACATAGTACTGAAAGTCCTAGCCACAGAAATCAAAAAACAAAAGACATGCAAATTGGTAAGGAAGAAACAAAATTTTCACTATTTGCAAATGATATAATACTCTATATAGGAAACCCAAAGACTCCACGAAAAAACTACTAGAACTGATAAATGAATTCAGTAAATTTGCAGAATACAAAACCAATATACAGAAATCTGTTGCATTTTTAATACATCAATAATGAAGCAGCATGAAGAGAAATTAAGAAACCAATCTCGGGGTGCTTGGGAGGATTGGTCAGTTAAGGGTCTGACTCTTGACTTCAGCTCAGGATACAGCCCTGCTTTGGGCTCCACGCTCGGCATGGAGTCTGCTTGAGATTTTCTCTCTCCCTTTCCCTCTGTCCCTACCCCTGCTCACACAAGCCCTAAATAAACAAAATCTTAAGAAAAAGAAAAAAAATCTCATTTACAACTGAACCAAAAATAATAAAATATCAAGGAATAAACTTAACCAAAGAAGTGAAAGACCTGTACTCTGAGAACTATAAAACACTGATGAAAGAAATTAAAGATGAAACAAAGAAATGGAAAGATGTTCCATGCTCATGGATTATAGAACATATACTGCAAAAATGTTTATACTACCCAAAACGATCTATACATTTAATGCAATCGCTATCAAAATACTAACAGCATTTTTCAAAGAACTAGAACAAACATTCTGAAAATTTATATGGGACCACAAAAGACCCTTAATAGTCAAAGCAATCTTGAAAAAGAGAAACAAAACTGGAGATAACACAATTCCAGACTTTAATTTATACTAAAAGTCTGTAGTAAGTAAAACAGTATGATACTGGCACAAAAACAGACATACAAATCAATGGAGCAGAACAGAAAACCCAGAAATAAAACCAAAATTATATGGTCATTTAATCCTCAACAAAGGAGGCAAGAATATGCAATGGGAAAAAGACAGTCTCTCCAACAAATGGTGTTGGTAAAACTGGACAGCTACATGCAAAAAGAATGAACCTGGACCATTTTCTGACACCATACACAAAAACAAATTCAAAATGGATTAAAGACCTAAATGTGAGAGCTGAAACCATAAAAATCCTAGAAGAGAACACAGGCAGTAATTTCTGTGATGTCAGACATAGTGACATTTTTCTAGATATGTCTCCTGAGGAAAATGAAATAAGAGCAAAAATAAACTACTGGGACTGCATCAAAATAAAAAGCTCCTGCACAGTGAAGGAAATAAAACTAAAAGGCAACCTACAGAATGGTAGAAGATATTTTCAAATGACATATCTGATAAAAGGTTAGTATTCAAAACATATAAAGAAGTGATACAACTCAACAACCAAAAAATAAATAATCCAATTAAAAGTATGCAAAAGATATGAACACACATTTCTGCAAAGAAGACATCCAGATGCCCAAAGGGCACATAAAAACTGCTCAGCATCTCTCATTATCAAGGAAATGTAAGTCAAAACTACAATGAGATGTTACTTGATACTTGTCAGAATGGCTAAAAGAAAAAGCACAAGAAACATCAAGTGTTGGCAAGGATATGGAGAAAAAGGAACTCTCGTGCAGTGTTAGTGAGAATGCAAACTGGCACAGTCACTGTGGAAAACAGAATGGAGATTCCTCAAAAAGTTAAAAACAGAACTACCCTATGATCCAGAATTAATTCCCAACTAACCAGAGAAAGTTCTGAGATTTTCTTTTACCTATAAAAATCAGTAAAACTTTCTGGGTTACAGATTTATCTTCTTATAAAGATAAATAACAATTTGCATACTGGCAGGTATATTTTGAGTTTATCTTGATTGTTGTGAGTGTTTTGGTAGCTTTCTTACAATTCTTGAGTTAAAAGTATCTATAGAATACTCTTAATTCCCTGGTTAGTGCCTTTTCTAAAGGAAGGTTGTTTCCTCATGTGTGAAGTGTGAGTTCTGCATAATAACTTGGTTGAATACAATTACACTCATTTTAGTAGTACAAAATCTTCAGGAAAAAAATATGCTATAGAAAATTTCAACAATTATTGAATTTAGACTGTGAGTGGAGGCTACTGTTAATTTTACTACTCAGGACAGAGAATTGATTACCAGGAAACAAATAAGCCGATAAGCAAAGAAACAAACAAAAAGTAACAACTAAAACTTGTTGCCTTCATCCTATTTTATCATAAAATTGAAGAGTGGTAGACATGATTTTCATATAGGACTAGGTAATAGGACACTGCAGTTTTTCCATACTTCAATCATCCACTCTAGAAGTGCATAGTTCATGGTCTCTGAGATTTTATCCATAACTCATTATATTCCCAATCCAATTTTCTTGAGTGAACATACTTCAGAGTGCCCCACATCCCTGATCTCCAGTAGGCATTACAGTGAATCACAGACTGAACTTCATCACCAGCTAGCCTCAAAATTGCCCAAGGGAGTGTGGTTTTATAGGTATAAACATGGTTCCTTGTTCAAAAGCCGTTTCCCCACCATTTGATAGTTTGCCTGAAATGCCACATTAGAATTCATTCCTTTCAGGCTGAATTATTTTCAATCTCCAAAGAATTCTCTATTAAAATGCAGATATGGCTAGGAGATTAAACACCTAAGGTTAATTTCTGAAAATCAACAAATATTTTGGGAGACTGAGAGCAAGATGTGAAAAGGATGAAATAAAGAATATGGCCTGAACTAATAAATGGGCTACTGAGGCACAGGAGAATGGAGAGACCAACTGAAGGGAGGATGGAAGGGCCTACTTCATAAGAACTTCATCATACTTCATCAACTTCATAAGAACACACACTGAAATGGAAGAAGAACTGAAACTAAAGGAAGAAACCTACTAATAGTTTCAAATAAATATCTTAGGGCAGTGTTTGCAAAAAAAGTTGTTCTCAGAAAATTTGTTCATGAGATTAACTAGGCAAAAAATCATTCTTATACAATTAAGTTTGAGTAACACTCACACTATGCCTCCTTCCTTTAGCTTCATGATGGATATAATTATGTCAAGGGTTCTGAGGAGTTCATAGTAAAAATGGGTGTCTGTGTTTAACTCAGATTTCCGAAATTTATGTACCACGAGCTTTTTTCTTTAACTGATGCATATTTAGAAAATTGACACCACGCAAATACCAATATCATCACGATAAGCATCTGACATATACTGGGAAGTAACTTGCTTGAGAATGAATCAAAAGGACTACATTTAAGTTTTGGTTTCATTAGAACATGTATCTGTGACCTCCCTAAGCTTTAGTTTATGTGTCAATTAATGGGAAAATATTTTTTTCTTTAGACATCTCTCACATGATTATTATAAGGACTCAGGAAAGTACCTAATAAACTAGAAAATATAAAGGGGTAATTTTGACTTCATACTAGGCACCACCTATTCTGAAGACAATCAGGACACCATAAAACCCAACCAACAGACCCAAGTGCAGGGTTGAAGTTCCAAATGAAACAGTTCCTACCAGAACAAATTCCTGAATCAAAATAAATTAATCCAGTAAGCATAACACCTGGGTAGCAGGAAATCTCTTGTCATCCCAGGAGATGCTTCTTACCATAGTAATGGTGTTTCATTATTCCCGAATGGACAAATTTATGAGAGACTTACTTAATAGATATCAATGGCATGTAGTCCCAAACTGAAAAAAATATATATATTTTTTTCTTTAAGAAACTATTTTCGCTTCATAAGTCACCTAATAAGGGAAGCAAGAAATTAGTAACTCCTTTAAGTGAAAGTTGGAATAGACCCATGGACTAGAGTCCATATTGCATTGACAGTATAACTGATTTGGAATATTAATTTCCATTTGGTTTAATCATCTGACATTGAGACTGGGAATCAGAAAGAAACTAAGAAGTGAGAGATTTTCTTGTGGAATGGTACGGATTTCCTGAGGGAAGGGTAACAAGTGTCACAGGACAGATTTACAGAGAGATGTGTGATACAAACTGAGCACAGGAGAGCCAACTCAGTAGTGGATGGACAGTTCCCTGGAATATTCTCCTTGTGCAGGCCCAGCTTTAGAGGTGCCTTCTCTTGTGTAACTATAAAAGAAAGTTCATGTAGACTGCAACCTTAAAGTATGTTCCTCCTATAGCATAATCCCTTAGATCACAATAAAGTTGATGCTTAATGAGTAAAGGAAACTACTGGATCAAGAGGACTGAGGAAGTAGATATGCTCCAGCTCTTCAGAAGAAAAGAGATTTTAGTACCTGTTTTGTACTATGGCTTAAATTAACTCATAAAATTCAGTGACAGTGGAGAGGAATTTGATGTTAGAAGCAAGAGAGATAGCATATGAAGAAAGACTATTTTGATCGCTCTACTGTTTGGAGAAAGCCATTCTTTAAGAAGAGAAAAACAGGACGTCAAGTATTTTCTAATTTGTACTGCCATAACACGATACAGGGGAAAATTCAATAGTTGTTGATACATGGAAAAGAGCATGCTGTGCACTATAAACTTGGAAAAGTTTATTTCTATTGGAAATGAAGGAAAAAAGGAAGTGATGGCAAATGTTACTGTTGTTGATTGACTAAAATAAAATGACATTGATTAGAAAAAATATGTGAAATAACGAAGCATGGCATATTAAAAGCAAGCATAAGATTAATGCTAGATTAAAAGATGCACACATAAAATATTCTTGACTTATCGGTGATCAGAGAAGAAAATGGATCTATGTAAAATTGAACTATAAATTATCAAGAGAAACTACAGAACAATATCATTTATGAATATAGATGCAGAAGTCCTCAACAACATAACAGCAAAACAATTCCAGGAACATATAAAAATGATTGTACACTGTGATCAGACAGGATTTGTCCCAGGAATGTCAAGTGAGTTTAACATCTGAAAATCAATCATTGCAATAAACCATATTAATACAAAAAAGGACAAAAAACATTTGATAATCTCAAAATATACAGAAAAAGCATTTGACAAAGTCCAACACTTTTTCATGATAAAAGGATAAGTAAACTAGCAACAGAAGGGACTTTCTTCTACCTGATATATGGCACATAAGAAAAGCCCACAGCTATCATCCTCAACAGTGAAACTGAGTGTTTTTCATCTGAGATAAGGAACAGGATGTCTGGTCCCTCCATTTTATTCAACATTTCATTGGAGTTCTACCCAGGGCAATTAGAAGAGAATATAATATAGAAGCATTCAGATTGCAAATAAATAATTATCTTTATTTGCAGATGACATGATCTCATATGTAGGAAAACACTATCAAACTATTAAATAAATTCAACAAGGTTCCTATGCAATGTTCAATATAAAAATATTTTTATTTATATACACTAGCAGTGGATAACCCAAAAACAAACTTAAGAAAGCAAACCATAACAGACTCTTAACTATAAGAAACAAACTGAGGGTTGCTGGAGGGGAGATGGGTGAGAGGATGGGGTAACTGGGTTGATGGGCATTAAGGAGGGTAATGGAAGTAATAAGCACTGGGTCTTGTACGCAACTAACAAATCACTAAATTCTACTTCTGAAACTAATAATATAGTACACGTTAATTAAATTGAAATTAAATAAAAAAATTTTAAAAATCAATTCACAACAAAAATAAAATATGTAGAAATAAATTTAACAAAACAAGCACAAGACTTGCCTATCGAAAATTATAAAACCTCACAGAAAGAAATTAAAGAGTTAAATGAATGGAAAGGCATCTCAAGTTTATAGCCTAGAAGATTTAATATTGTTAAAGAAGACAATACTCCACACCAACACTCCAATTTATACACAGATCCAATGCAACCATTCTCAAAATCCCCGTTGCCTTTTTAAAAGTAATTTGACAAGAGAATTCTAAAATTTATATGAAAATGCAAAGGATTCAGAATAGCCAAAACAATCTTAAAAAATAGTGAAACTGAATGATTTGCACTTCCCAATTTCAAAATGTCATGCAAATTAGCAGTAATCAGAAAGATGTGACATAAAGACAGACATTCATCAAAGGAATAGAAAATGAGATTCCAGAAATAAGCTTCATATTTATGGCCAATTGACTTTTTTTCTTTTTTTTTTTTTAATTGTCAATTAACTTTTGATTAGGGTACCAAGAAAATTCAATGGGGAAAGAGTAGTGTTGGTGTTTTGACAACTGCATATTACATATGAAAGAATGAAACTGGACCCCTGTCTCACACCATATATCATAATAAACTCAAAATTGAGCACAGATATAAGCAGAAGAGTTAAAATTCTAAAACTCGTAAAAGAAAACATGGGAGTGATCTTTTTGTCTTTGGGACAAATGATATTTTCTTAGATATGATATCAAAAACATAAGCAACAAAAGGAAAAAAAATGGTTACACTGGGCTTCATCAAAATTAGGAAACTTTGTACTTCAAAGGACACCATTAAGAAAGTGAAAAGACAATCCGCTGAATAGAAGACAATTTTCAAATCATATATCTGATAAGGGATTCACACACAAGTTATATGAAGATGTCATAATAAAAATGCCATAATAAAAAGAAAACTCACTATAAAATAGGCAATGGATCTGAATAGACCTTCATCCTAAGGAGGTATACAAATTGTCAATAAGCACAAGAAAAGATGCTCAACATCACTAGTCATCAGAGAAATGTGAATCAAAACCTCACTGATACACTATTTCATGTCTACTAAGATGGCTAAAATAAAAGAAAAAGATAACAGAAATTGAAGGTTGTAGAGAAACTGAAGCCCTGATACATTACTGGTAGGATTGTAAAACAGTGCAGCCACTTTACAGCACAGTGTGATAGTTTCTCAAAATCCTAAGCATATAGTTACCTTATGGTTAGGTGACCAGAAATTCCACTCCTAGGAATGAACCCAAGAAAGAGAAATAAAAAACATGTCCACCTAACAAGTTACAAAAGAGTATTCATAGTAGCATTATTCATAATAACCAAAAAGTAGAAACAATCCACATATCCATCAATTGATGAATGATAAAAAACCAAAAATATATGATGACATATTATTTGGCAATACAAATCAATGATGTATTGATACATACTTCAACATGGATTGACCTTGAAAGCATTATATGTTAGGTGAAGGGAGTCAATCACAAAAGAACATATGTAAAATTATATTTAAAGGAAATGTCTAGTGACATTTCCAGAGATAGTAACTAGTTCAGTGGCTTTCAGGGTTTAAGGGAAGGGGAACTAGAGTGTGGCTGCTAATGGGTGTAGGATTCTGTTTGGGGTAATGGAAATACATTAAAATTAGATATTGAGAATGATTTAGTAACTCTGAATATGCAAAAAAAAACAGTTGTACAGTTTATCAGGGTGAATTTTCTGGTAAGAAATTTATACCTCAACATAGTTGTTCTAAAAATTATCAAGAAAAATTAAATTCTGAAATAAAAATGTCAGAAGTCTCAATTATTGGTAATGATTTTTGGTATTTATTTTGTGTTTTCATAGCAAGTACTTTACTAAATATTTCATTTAATCATTGTAACATCTAATAGACATGAGAATAGGAGGTATGGGCCCTTATGGGCTATATTCTGCCTCTTGCAAAATTTATATGCTGAAGTTCTAACCCCTAATGCCTCAAAGTGACTGTATTTGAAGACAGAATCTTCAGAAAATTAAGTTAAAATGGCATTGTTAGAATGGGTCCTAATTCAATATGACTTATATCCTTATTACCAGAGTAAATTTGGGCACAAACACACAGAGGGAAGACTGTATGAAGACACAGGGAGAAAATGACCACCTAAATGCTAAAAAGAGAGGGCGGGGAAAGAACCAATCCTGCCTACACCTTCATCTTGGACTTTCAGCCTCCAGAACTATGAGACGATACATTTCTGCTGTTGAAGCTTCTCTGTCTGTGGTACTTTGTTACAGCAGTCCTAACAGAATAACACACCCAATTTACAGGCAAGCAAACTGAACTAAGAAATGACCTATGAAAGACCCACTCATTCATTTACTACAGTATATCCTCTTAAGGTGGCACTAATTAGAGCAAGCATTGACTTGAGAAATTACATAAAGCTTCCATACAAAATTACAGAGGACATAATTTGGCCTTGGCTGATTCACTACAGAGATGGACGGTCTCAGTTAAGGGTTTCTTTCCCTCTTATCCATCTTACTCTAAGGTGTGATTCGGATGTGAGTTCACAATAGCCCTAGAAACATGATGATTCATAGCAGGATAAAACCAGGAACAAGCAGCCGTTTATGAGGAAATAAGCTCAGATTTAAAGACAGGCTGTGGCAATAAACAACTCTCATGTCTATAAACGCTGGGGGGAAAGATGACTAATTTGATACATTTTTTTTTTTTCCTCCTCCAACATAGTGTTATTTTACCATAGACAGAAAGCCTCCCTTCAGAACTGTCAAGTGGGAAGTTAGGAGATCCTGAGCTTCTTATGATTGAAAGACTAAATGTATTATTTGTCTGAGTAGTCAGTGAAGACAAGATGTTCAAGCAAATACCAGATTTAGTTATATCATCTAGAAAGGAATTTTTGTTTCTTTATGATTTATGGCTGATCCCTGTGACCTGTATGTATAGAAACTGTGCAGTAGGTAATTCTCAAGTGTTATTCTGCAAAAGCCAACCTTATAACCTGATCAAAATATTTGCTCTGATTCTCTGTAGAGAAATACATGGATCTTGAAGTTGAGTAAATTAGCAAGAAGTTAGTTTTTCTTTTATATCTGCAAATTCTTTGACTTTGACATTTAGAAAATGTATTAGAAATATATATTAAATATGTATCTGGAATATATATTATATAATATGCTAATTAATAATATATAGTGCATAGTTTATATAATATATAAACATATATATGGCTGGTTACTGGAAAACCCTTTGTTGGGGGAAATTACTTGTCATATTCCTGCCATTAATATATTTATATTTCAAAAGGAAGATAAAGAGATTAGCATGTATTCACTGCAAAGAAAAATGCCTTATATCTTATTTTAGTCTCATAATAATACTCTGAGAGAGATAATATCATTAACCTCTTTTATAAATGGTTGAAATTAAGAATCATAAATATTAAGTGAATTGTCAAATGTCATACATAGGCCTAACCAAGTGATATGGACTGAATTCAAACTCTGTCATTCTGATTTAATGCGCATGTTTTTAAAAAAATCAACTACATAATTTTCCAATTAAAAATGTTTAGCTTAACAAGATTCCAATGAGTATTACTTGTGTCTACAATAATTGTTATGGTAATGCAACACTTTGAAAGGAATGGATCTGAGTCTTCACTCCTGTGAATTTGGGTAAGTCATTCCAGGCTGCATCTCAAATCCTTCTGTGTTTGATCTGGACATTTGCACACAGCGTGCATTGTGCTTGAAGGAAAACACTGTAGCTTAGCATGTGTCATAGAACACTGACTCATCACAGGTGAGTTTCCTTCTTCCCTTCTCTATAACTTTTAAATTCATCAGTAGGCATTTGGAAATAGCAGAGCTTTTCCTCAGGATGAATTTTAGAGAATCTTATAGAACAAAAGATTACCATTTGACTCTTTTTAAAAAGAGGGATTTGGTTATCTGGTGGATGAAATTCTTTGTAGAATAAAGAGATGTACTATGAGCATAGTAGATATTCATTAAAATGAATTGATTTAATTGTGAAAACTGTGACACTATAGGACAGAGGCCAACAATTTCATATTGTACTCTGAGGACAGTAAGTAAACCAGCTATCACTTTAATATTATTATTATATAAGTTAAATCAAAACCACTTAGAAATGTAGGATATTAAATATGGAAATACACAGAAATCATATAACTCAAACATGCTCCTTTATAGAAAAGTGGAAATTAAAGTATGCACCACTATATAGAAAGAAAATCTACAGCTAGTAAGTAAAATGACTCATGGTTCTAATCCACACTATCTAACTCATAGTTCTGCTGGTGGAGACCAGCCTTTCTGTGAACAAATGCATTTCTGTTAGTACCAACAATAGTCACGGTCAATAAAGATTAGATTGATTCCCATGAAAATATCTTTGTACTGAGCTCTTTCAGAAAAAGGAGGAAATGAAAAAAAAATGCATGAAACTTCTTTCTAAGTTTTGTTCCCTAGAAAATAAAAACCATCTTTCTAAAGTAGTGGGTTTTTTTTTGTTGTTGTTGTTTTGTTTTTGTTTGTTTAAGCACTGGGTAAAAGTATTACCAAGCTTATGACACATGAATAAAATATCCCAATACTCAGGTCAGCTGTTACATTTGTAAGAATAATGTATCAAGTTGCCATGTTTTTCTGGACTACTCCCACTTTCCATCCCAACCGTATTTCTTTACCCCATCTTATCTAAACTGTTCTATTGGCATTAGATAGCATGTCTATCTTCAGTAAGGAGTTTCATCAGCCCACTAACATTCAAAGGAAGAAATAAAAATATGTATTGGTTTTGTCTGGTATTTTGTTTTGTTGTTGTTTTTATAATCAATGAAATAAAACCCTTTGGTAGCTTTTTTAATTTTTTTTTTTTTTTCATTTGACAATGGATCAGTCATTGCATATAATCCAGTGGATTTTTTAAACAACCTACAGAAAAGACTGTAAAAGTTACCTAACAGTTTTTATTTTGTATAAACCACCCCATACTGGGATTAATAAAGTCATATTTGATGGAAACACAGAAAGAAATGAGCCCTGCTGAAAAATATTGTAACAACCACCCAGTTTCCCATAAGGCTATTGGCATCCATAATAAGTGTAAGGTGGTTGCTTTTCTTTGCTTTTAGTAGTAAAAATAATGGGGCTCTTGCTGCAATAGGGAAAGAAAGCTCTGTAATATCTCCCAAGATATGAGTAATAAGTAAGGAGGAGATTCAGATGGGCCAATGGTTCACTAGGGCTTGATCTGGAAAGAACATTAGTTTATCAATTCATCTCTCCTATTGCAATTATTTTTCGAATGCAATTATTTTCTAATGTTACATTTCAGTTTTCAGAGTCCTTTTTTCGTTTTTTAATCAATCTGGTTATACAATTGCTAGCACAGGCACATGCTAACGCAAAAATACCATTTTCTAGGCATTTAGTGTTTCTTTAGCTTGAAAGTCACAGGAACTAGTACAGGGGTAGAATAATAAAATCAGTTGTGCTTATAAAGTTATAAAATGTTCTTACTTGTAAAGCACGCAGAGTCAAGACCTGGAAATAGGAGAACAGACATCTCAACATTTATTTTGGCTTTTAGTTTCAACAACTTTAGGCAATCTAATTTACATTATTTCTAATGCTGCTGTGAAATAACAGTGATTTTGATTTTTTTGTTTTTGTTTTTTTTCTTCCCTTCCAAGTCACCCTCTAGTGGAGGTCCTAACGAACCATGAAATGATTTATGAGAGAAAACTATAAGAAATTAGATTCCTGGCTAATTCCTTCACTGGGTAATTTATAAAGCCTTCTTTCTTGATCAGTGACTGGTAAATCTTAGTTGTTTAAAGAAGGACCTTAGGACGTATATAGTATCCAGAGAAATGGACTTACTTGTCAATGCACTCCCCAGATTTAAAATTCCTTCATGTCAAAGGAACACATAGAAGCAGAAAACAAAGAAACTGAAGTATTAAGTCATTTGTCAATATGCAAAGAATCAAAAACAGATAATCCTGTACCATTAACATGCTTTCTCTCTCTCACAAGACTATAAAATACTTAAAAGCAATGACATAACTTACTATATGTCCCCCCACCCACCATCAGGATCTATCACAGAGCGTAAGACCCAGTAAACTCTGAGATAATTCTGAATCAATGTATAACTAATCTATAAAACATGGAAATGCAGTAAAAAGAACTGAAAGCCTAACGTTGAGTCAAGCTTATGTCTCTTTCTCTTACTCTGACCATCTCCTTAATTGTAAATTTATTCTGCAGGTCCTAGAGTACATTCTCCAGTGCCAACATGCAAAGTAATGGGAGGTTTCATTTGCTTTCTTCCAACCAATCATAAACCAGACATACTGGTTTACAGTTCATTATGTGATAATCCAAACGAGTTCAAATCAAAGCGGTCCAAGTGACTTCCCTAAGGGTATCATCTATATTGGTATCAAAACACAGTACAGCTACATTCTACTGAAAGACCAACAAAGCCTGAGATTCAGTTATCAGCGATATCAGTTTATATCATCCTCATTTTAGCATATGCTTATGCATGATCCGTAGAAAGTGCTTAAAATATATTTTAAATATTTTTACTCTTAGAATGTTAAAGGCTAAGGGGTAATAGTACTTTGTCATGTAGTTTCTCATCTTATTGAATCACCAAAAAGGAAAAATCTTAATGGCAGAGAAAGGGATCTTTTCGCTACGGGTATGGTGTCAGCTATATCCTTTCCTGGTGTGTGTGTGTGTGTGTGTGTGTGTGTGTGTGTGTGTGTTTAATAGTTGGAATTAATTAGAAGGTAGTTTAACCCAAAGAAAAATTTTAGTTTGTGTTACCACTAGTTAGTCCCAGAAACAATGCCTTAATGTGAATTAATGCAAAACAGGTAATATTTCCACATAGGAACAAGCTTATCATGGGTTGGTGGAGTGGTGTTTCCTTTACCAAGGACCCAGATTTATAAACTAGTGAGTCATAAGAGGAAAAAAAAAAGTGACCATAAATTTCATAATATTCATAATGGTCATGGCCATGTTATTTCCCAAAGCTATAAACATCTGTGTGTGTGCATAAATCTCTGTGGTCATAGTATATTACAGCTATCAAAATGTGCTAAAGATAGTGAATTGTTAAATAATTTTGTTTGTTTTCTAAGAATTTGGAAAGACTTTAAAACAATTCTTTTTAAAAAATGTCCAAAGTGCTTTAATCTGGTGCCTTCCTTTTCCTTCAAATAATTTCCCTTGTGGCATTTCAAAATCCTTCCATTAACATTGAGCAGCACTTCGAAAATAGCCTGGAGTTCTTCACGTTTGCTTTTAGATGACAGGATTGTGCATCAATAAGCTGCTGAGTGATTGAAGAAAGTCTCCAAGAGCTAAAATGGAAGACTAAATGTAGCAATATGGATCTATTGTAAAGGTGAAATTCAAAGTTGCAAAAGGTAGAAACTGCCTCTTCTTGACAAGTGCTGTATGAATTTGAGTGGAGACACATTTAGGAATATTGCATAATCTGTGAGTTCTCTCAGCTCCATATTTTCACCCAGTGGTGACTGTGGTGCATTCTTGCCTATGGGATAAATTAAGGCAACTTATGAAGCATCTTAACCTAGGAGGCGACCTACAGGTTACTTAGTTTAACCTTTCTTTTGAGTACAGTTATTTCATCTGGAGCTGCAATGCTTAAATGTTTATTTTAATAGCAGAACATTTCCTTCAAAAAGAATTCTACTTAGAAACTCAGTTTGCTAAATAGAAAAGAGTTGAGTTACTCTGGCTGGGAGCAGGAAGAACGAGGATAATATTCCTCTTTCCCACCACCTCCTCTGCAAAAGCTCAGGCCCCCAGGTCCTGCAGAGCACAGAATGAATGCCCCTATTCTCTGACATTCTGGAGCGGTGTCTTGCAGGTCTGTTCTACACCTACAGGGGCAGTAAACTCATCACTTACTGAGGCCACCCACTTGGATCAGGGGCAACTCTAAGTCCTTTTGCTACTTCCCTTGTGTCAAAATATGCCTCCTTCACTTGTGCCCTCCACTGCTACTCATACCCGTTCTTACTCTTCCCACTAAAAGCTCTATTAGCTGTATTATATAAAATGTAAGTTTTTTTTTTTTTTTTCCTCAACACTTTCAGGAAATACTGACATCCCTAAATATGTAATACTTATTTTCTCAAGCCATGCTAGGTGTGTGTGTGCTTTGTATTTGTAACCCACAACAACCCAACAACTGGCACTATTACTATTAAGCCAATTTTCAGGGTTTACAGAGGCCAGATGAGTGCGGTTCTATACTTACTATGTGGGGAAGCTTGACTTTAAATCATAAGCTTTGCTTTTTCATCAACTTTGTTAAGGTTCTGTACCATCCTTTTGGTTTAATTTTGGCAAATGTTTTATATGCACCTGAAAGAATGTGTATTCTGTCACTCTTTTTGCACAACATTCCATGCACGTTAATAATCAAGCTGACTCATTATTTTCAAAGGATCTATTTTCCATGTCACTGGTCTGCTTCCTCTCAGTTTTTTGTGAGGAATGAGATGAAGGCTTCCATTATGACTGTATATTTGGTTGTTATGTTTTCCTTTAGTTCTGTCAATTTTTTAATAGAGCTTAAAGGTATGTTTCAGGTACTTGGAGGGGTTTGGAGGTTGTGTTCCTCAAAATTTTGTACTTAAAAATATCCCTTAAAATATTACGGGATATTATGCCAAATTTCCAAGTCTTTTCTTTGAACCTATGCAATTAAAATGCATAACAGATTTTAAAATAATAAATAAGTCTTAAAAGGAGGAGACTTCCACTGAAAGAAGCAGCAAATCGGTAATGTAGAAAATAAATCTTTTGAGACTAATGAGTCAGTTAGATACATCACTCTTTCATTTAATTTGTTAATATTAAATCATATGTGAACTTTTGGAATTTGACACACTCAAAATTGGTGACTACTGTGTTTGGTGTGAATCTACTTCTCCCATATTTAATAATACTTGGTTACCAGAGTTTAAAAGTAGAGTTTCCATTATATCAGCATAAATTCTCCAAAAATCTTAGAAAAATCAATGATGCCCATCAGGAAGGGTGCTCTTGATGTTACCAAATACCACTTGATTGATGAGAAGGTATGGATTTAGGTAAAGAGTAGCAGAGAATTAAAGTATAATTAGAAGGATACATATGATTGTTCTAATCTTATCAATAACTAAATGTGGTTAAAATAATTTAAGGGGCACCTGGGTGGCTCAGTTGGTTATGTGACCGACTCTTGGTTTTGGCTCAGGTCATGATCTCATGGGTCTTGAGATCTAGCTCCACTTGGCTTTAGGATCTGCCCTCAGCAGGAAGCCTGCTTGAGGATTCTCTCCCTCTGCCCCTCCCCCCACTTGTTGCATGCACACATTCTCTCCCTCTCTCTCTCTAAAATGAATAAATAAATCTTTTAAAAATAATTTAATATCAACCTTTCAGTTTGGAAAGAGATTTTAGAGGAAATGGACAAAAGAACCAGTTGATGGGAACAACGTATCTCCAGACCTATGCAATCTTATCTCTAGTAAGAAGAGGGGAGAAGACAACATTCTTATTTAGAATATTTTAAGACCACAGTCCCTCAGTGTATAATATTCTAAGGTACTGGAGAAATACAGATGCTATTAAGTTGGCATCTTGTAGCTCTAATGACTGAGAATGTGTCAGGATTTTCATTACAAACTCATCTCTTATGAGGGAAATGCTCTGATCCATCAGGTAAATAACATATATTTTGCCTCAAGCCTGAACAACAAAGCCCAGAATATTTAAAAATAAGATAATCTTTCTATCCTGTTTTTATCTTCAGGGTTATTACTGGTGTTCTTTAAAGTAGCCATAAAGAGCATTTTCAGTTTCTCTTCTGCTTTTTCTTCTCCAAAACTTATGAATTTCTTTAATGTTATTTGAACAGAGATCACTGGCTTTATAGTTAAGTTCTTTTATCACATTTTCTGAAGGCTTAAAAATAATAGATTATGAGAAAGTGTAAGGTTTTATAGGGATATATTTATGAGAAACAAGAAAATGAACACAATTTTTGTTTTCTTTTTAAGATTTATTTATTTGAGAGAGAGATGGTGTGGGGGGAGGGGCAGAAGGAGAGGGAGAAAGAAAATCTCAAGCAGACTCCCCACTGAACACAGAGCCTGAGGTGAGGCTCATTGTCATGACCCTGAGATCATGACCTGAGCCAAAACCAAGAGCTGGACGCTTAACCAACTGAGCCACCCAGGTGCTCCTATCTATAATACTTTAAAGCCACAGAACTAGATGAAATCTGTTAAGGAAAATATAGATGGAAAAGAGGTCCAAGAAAAGAGGCATGGGCATTTCTACAGAGAGATTTTGTGTGAAGGGGTGGTCAGCAAATAAATCTTTGGAAGAGAAATCATGACAACAGGAGAAATTCATGGGAGTGCAATGGTAGCTTAGAGTAGAAAACATTTTCATTACCAGATGTGGTCAACTTTGTCAAATACTGCTGAAAGATAAATAAGATGAGCACTGGAATGAAATCTACATTTTGAGGATGATTCAGGATACTGTTTATTTTTGTAAGAGCCATTTCAATTAAATGGTGTGGGGGGAAAACACTATTAAGTCAACCACAGAGGAAAGAGGAAAGAAACAGAAGGCCTAGAGAACTCATCTGAAGAATTTACTGTGAGGAAGAACACAATAACTGGTAAATCAAGGAAAAGCAAGAAGGGTGGCTTAGTGTTTTTTAAAGGTAGGTAATATTAAGAAATATCTGCAAGTCAATGGATTTAATCAGATTAGAAGGAGAGAAACAAACGACAGGAGAGAAAGAGGAAACTGCAGGAAGAAAGTCCTAGAAAAGATGACACACAAAAATATCCAAGGAATGAGTGGAGAGGTGAGATTTGCATTTAAGCAGAAAAATTTCTTGCATCTTAACAAGAGACAGAAAAGTATGTGATTAGAATTGCACTTAGGTTGCAGTTGTTGGTGTTTAGAGATAAGATTGTTCTTATTCACTGTATTTTCTCTAAGAAGTATGTAGAGAAGTCATTAGCTGAGAATGTAGTGTTTGATAGAAGGCTAGGTGTGAAATGGGCATGCTTGAGAGGGGAAAAGTGAATTTACTAGCAATATTATCTTTTAATATTTGTTGTATGACAAACTGATATTTGGGTGCAGAAGTATGTCCAACTGAAATTTATGTTCAGAAACTTACCTATTAACAATAGTTGTATGATTTTCCTTCCACAACGTTTTGCTCATGTGCAGGTACAGATAAGGGCATAGTTGAATTTAACCCGGGATGGGATTTTGACAGTGAATAAGAAGACGGAATGAAGCAAATGTGTTAAAGTATTGGCAAGGGAGTACTTTTAATGATAGATAATGGCTTATAGGCTGTATAAAAAGACCCTAGAAGACTAAGGGACTGTAAAATAAATTCTTATCACAATGATGTTGGAGAAATGTTGGAGTAGAAAAATAATCCATGAGCTAAAATGAGAGGAGATGGTAGTTTGGGAGTGAAATATCTGAAAACACTGGATGGCTGAGTTAGGAGTAGATAAAAAAAAAATAATATTGGATCTAAGGAAAACAAGAAAATAAAAGACACAGATTTGGAGAGTTGATGTCTCCATGAATTATGGCAGTAGTGAAATTGAAAGTAATGAAGTTATCAATCAATGAAGGAACATTCCCAAAGACCGACAGATGACAGAAACAATGAATGGTAAAGAAAGGTAAAGTCTGGCACCATGAAAGTCAAAGGAGCTGGGTGTTTTAAAGAAAAAAAAAAAATGAGACAGTTTGAAAGCATCTTTGGGAAACGAGAAGGAAATATATTTTGCATTAAAGTCTTGAGGCATGTGCCATGTGTGAGAGAACATGGGAAGGAGCAAACGTTGAAGGGATTTTTGAGAAAAGAGGAGGTCATGCAGCACTTTGCTCATGATGGGTTTTAATGGGCGCAATGGAAATTTTGGAAAGGAGGTAAAAGTGAGAAATGGAATCTGATTATAGGATATACAGACAAACGTATGTGAATGGATTCTTTTTTCTGGGTATGATCTGGATGGCCTGGATTTCCATCAGGGCATGGAGGTAAGCAAAGATGAATAACACTGTGGGACTGGTCCTGAAGTCAGAGCAATCAGTAATTGAAAACCTCTTGGTGCTTACCTCAGCAGCTACAGAAATACGGCAGCTTGGAGTGCTCCATGACTGAAAACCTCTGGGAGGCTGCTCATGTCCCTGAAAGTGTCCCTGGCTTGTCCTGGGGTATCTTTGTCTCACCTACAACTAGCATGGTTGTGATTACCGCACTCATTTACTAGAGATTGGTTTTATGCACTCCACTGCTTGTGCTTATGGTTCGTCCTTGGCCTCATATTCTTTCCATCTCTAATTCTCTCTTTGGGGAATTCCTACTTACAAACCTAAACATCACCCCCTTCTGTGATTTCTAATCAAGGCTTTCAATGCCCTTCTTCTGATCCACAGAGTTAACCGTTCCATTACCTGTACACTGACAGTCTTTGTTCATGTTGTTCTTTCAACTTGTATTATATATATATATATATATATATATGTATATATATATGTATAAATATTTACATATATAAAATATATTTATTTATATAATTTAATATATATTTATGTGTATTTATAAATAACATAATTTATTAAATTATCTATATACATATATTTGAATAAGCTATTTCTGACCTTGTAGCTTCCCCATTGTGTATTGTTGATTCTCCCTGTTAAGCATGACCATCATACTGAATTCCATACCTACCCATTCCCTGTTTTACTTTCTGTGTAGTTTCCTACATCTGTAAGGATTCTTAAATATTTTTTTCTTAATTATTTTTAATTTTATAGGTTATGTTTGTGTAAGGATTTTAGATCCTATGTTTTTCTTTTAATATTATACTGCTAGGATCCACCCATTTTTGCTTTCATTAAAACTATATGTGAATATACTGGTGTTTAAAAATCCAATCTCTATTTTATAAATCTTGAGTTGTTTACTTCTTTTTTTCCTTGTGTATATCCCATGGTAAATATGTGCCAGTATTTTTCTTGAGTAGAAAGAAAGGGGAAAATTAATAGATCATAATATATATAAATGCTCAACTAAATTTTAAAAAAAAAGTATAAATGGACTGAGGAATGTCATGATCCAAATATTGTGTGCACCCAAGTTCCACAAAATTTCATGACAAGTACTTTTTGGGGCGCCTGAGTGGTTCAGTTGGTTATGTGTTTGCCCTCAGGCTCAGGTCTTGATCCTGGAGTCCCAGGATCAGCGGGGAGTCTGCTTCTCCCTCTCCCTCTACCCCTCCCCGTGCTCATGTTCTCTCACTCTCTCTCTTCCACATAAATAAAATCTTAAAAAAAAAATAAATAAACACTTTTCACCTCCTCTTCTAAAATTAAGCTCCTGTTTAAATCCATGAAACAGTTACTTGCCTAGAGAAAAAGTAGTGTGATAGGAAGATCAAAATCTCTGAGCCAGCTGAAGCTGGTTTAGAATCCTGTTTTCTATGTAACTAGAGTGGCAGTAAATCTTACTGTGTAATGACATCAGCTCTGGGGACAGAAATATTGACTTTAAATCTCACTTTGACCATTTCCTGACTGGTGACCATTAGCGAGCATCTCAACTGCTGTTGACACAGTTGCCCTCTCTAAAATGGAGATTAAATAATTAGGTTCAGCAAAGAAAACAACAGAGCCACTACAATGTTTAGGGGAATAAAACGGTTTCATAGAGGGATGAAGGAATATAAGAATAGGCGATGAGGGAGGAGTGGAGATCTGGATAAGAAGGGTACAGCTCCAGGGCCAGAGAGATAGCCCCAAGGGACTTCAGTCTGATGCACTGATCAGGACCAGATGGAAAAGTCAAAACTCACAAAAAAGTATGAGACTCCATGGCATCAGCCCCAACAAGTGTGAAGAGGGAGCTCACAGAAATATAAGAAAATGCCAATACCTGGCTGCTACAATTCCAAAACAGAAGTTCATGAAGAGATTTAATAAGCCATAGTGCTGAAAAGACACTGCACTTGCCCACCACTATCTCCTAAGAGTAATGGACTCTCCTCCTCTCCTCTTCCCAAATCTCTTTTTCTTCTCATTGGAAAACCTGAGTCAGAGCCCTCTGGAGAAGAGGATGATGGGAAATATATAGTTCTTAGTTTCTCTTCTGTAATGCTAATGGTCCTTATGTGTCCAGGGCAATGTTGGTCAATAACAATCCATGGTTTATATACTACCTATCTCCTAAAGCTGAAAAGATGAAATGAAATAATGTGCAAGAAGTACTCAAAATAAGTGGTTCAATGAATATATTTAGTACATATAACCATTATTTTATAAATGATGTGATCTAGACAAGTTACCTCACACCTTTGTATGTATTTTTTTCTCTCTCTCAATGTAGAATACAGATAATGGGAGACTGTCATCTTTTGACAAGGAGCACATGGCATGCTCATCTTTGAGGTTTAGTTGGTTTCCAGGACTATGCCTGGGTATAGCAGGCACTTAACATGTTAGTTGCTTCTATCTCAACCTCCAGGAACTATTTTAATTATCTACATATACAAACTACTCTACTGGGCAGACAGGGTATGAAAACTATAGTAAATATAGTTATTACCATCAAGGAATTTACAATATAGACAGATTTTTTTTTTTTTTTTAATCTAAGGGAATTACGCCTGGTAGGTGTCCAGTACCCTTTTAAGCAAAGCCAACACAGGTGGTCCACAGGGCCTAAATTATAATACTTTGTGTAATAAGAAGAGTAACATGTACATACAGTCCTGAATCTTAGAATAAATCATTATTTTACAGAGGAACTAAAATAGCTCTGGAGTAGTGTGGTTTAAAGTTGAAACTTTGGAGCCAAAATACTGAGTTAAAATCCCAGGTTTGACACTTAATAAGCATGTCACCATAGCCTATTTTCATTCATTCATTCATTCATTCATTCATTCATTTTAAAGATTTATTTATTTTGAGAGAGCAAGAGCATGAGTGGGGGGAGGGGCAGAGGGAGAGAGAATTCCAAGCTGACTCCCTACCGAGTGCAGAGCCAGATGCAAGGCTTGATTCCACAACCCTGAGATCACAACCTGAGCTGAAACCAAGAGTCAGACACTTAACCGACTGAGCCACGCAGGCGCCCCACCATAGGCAATTTATTTAGACTATCTCTGCCTCTGTGACTGGGAGATGTTAATAGCAATCAACTTACAGAATTATGGTGCAAATTAAATTAAGGACTATATTTAAAAATCTTTAAGAGTCTCTGGCCCAAATTCAATAAACATCTTTTATGATCATAACTATTACTAATTTCTAGGATGACTGAATGTTACAGAAATAAGCACCCTTGCCACAGCGTACACAGACTACACAGTGAAAGAATTATATTCCATAGGGATGATCCATTTTGAATGGTGATTACAGTCATTCATTCTGTCCAAGAGTCCTGAATGTAAATAGAAGAGAAAGACGTGGAGGCAGATGGTTCGGGAGGATAAATAATAAAAGGAGAGAAGGGTAATGGAGACAAAAAGATGAATGTCTGAATTTCTAGAGCAAAAGCATTCACAATTCATGGTGGGAGACGTGGCAAGATGAAGAGGTTTGCAAAACTTCTCTTGCATCACTAATCACGTCACTGATTGTTGAATGATAATGATTCCAATATCGCTGAGGTCTGGTTGTGTGACTGATGAGATAATTTCCAATTTTTACTTGCTTCCCTATCATCTGTATGGGAATTCCCAATTATTTATGATCATCTTAATGTTTCTCTGTTCCTAAGCACATAAAGATCTAAAATGACATTTAAAAAGGAAAACACTACATTATTCAAGGTACAAAGGAACAATGTAGGAACAGAGCAGATATATAGGTACAGTTATAGATACAGATATATTTCATCTATCTTGTTCTTCTGCCACTCTCTCTACATCACTACCACTCCCCACCCCAACAAGTGCAGCCGACATGGATTCTGGGGCTATTCCAAGCACAAAATTTGCTTGTGGATACTCTGCACACACTGAACATTCTCAGGATATAAATGCTATTGCTAAATAGACTGAGATGCTGATGAAGCCAAAAAGCGCAAGCAGAGTTTTAGAATAAGAATAGAGATATTTCATATTCACAAGATTTCTGTGACATTTATATTACTATCAAACCACCATTATTAATTTTATTCTCATTGCCTGAGCTCTCCACCCTCCCGATCTTGGTGATTATTATAAAATATTATAACTATGAATTATAATAATGCAGCGATAAACTTTAGTGATATATTATAAAATTAACCAGTCCTTCAAAGAAAACATCTACATGTAGAAAAAAAAAACTAGAGACGAAAATAGGGAGCTTGAATATCAGATCTAGAATATACTCTAAAAAGGAAACAAAATGACTGCTTTCTTAAACTGAGTTCTTTAAATAAATGGAGGTTTTATCAAGAAGGAAAAAAAATCAACCACAGCATAATACACAATTAAGGTAATATTGTTTACAACTTAAAAAGTATTTAGTAGCCTTTAGACAATAATTTACACCCACCATTTATACATTAGATTTAATATGCAACATAACCATGTAAGATACACAATTATTTGCATAATTGAAAAGCTATGTTCAAATTGTATTTAAGAATTTTCCTAAGTTGTCAGAATTGGAAATTCCTTCCTAACTGGTCACTTACTACATTTTCTCTCTTCTTTGTGATTTTAAATGTCAAATTTAAGGAAGAATTATTTGCTTTTATGCTATTGGGCCATTTTTAATTAATCAAAATATCCTTTTAAGGCAAGTATAAATAAAATTAAGTGTCACTATTTTTCTCTGTGGTGGAAGAAAACTATTGGTACTTCAGGGCACCTGGGTGGCTCAGTCAGTTAAGTCAGTTAAGCGTCTGACCTTGATTTGAGCTCAAGTCATGATCTCGGGGTTGTGAGATCGAGCCCTGTGTGGGGCTCCATGCTCAGCAGGGAGTCTGCTTCTCTCTCTCTTTCCCCTGCCCCCTGCTCCTGCTTTCTATCTCTCTCTCTCTCTCTCTCTCAAATAAATAGATCTTCAAAAAAAAAAAAGAAAAGAAAAAAAGAAAAGAAAAGAAAAAGAAAAAGTAAAAGAAAACTACTGGTACTTATACATAAGAAAATTATAGTCTTAATACAGCTGGGTATTGTGGGTTAGGTTTCTTGTTTAATAATATTTTTGTTTGACATTATAGTGATAATTCATTCGTAACAACAAATAAAGTTTTCCTTATTATCATACCTGAATAGAAGTGCTTTTTTATTGTGGTAACATATACAAAACACAAATTTACCATTTTAATAATTTTCAAGCATACAGTTCAGTAGCATTAAGCACATTCACAGTGTTGTGCACCCAACAGCAGCCACCATCCATCTCCAGAACTTTTTCACCAACCTAACCTGGAACTCCATACTCATTAAGCACTAACTCCCCATTCCATCCTTTCCCCTGTGCCTGGAAGCCACTGAATGTACTTTCTGTCTCTATGAATTTGGCTACTCTAGGCATCTCACACAAGTGCAATCATATGTTGCTTATCCTTTAGTGTCTGGCTCAGTTCACTTAGCCCAATGTCATCAAGATGCATCACAGGTCAGCATTTCACTCCTTTTTAAGGCTGAATCATATTCTGTTGTATGGATAGAACACATTCCGTTTATCTATGCATCCATCAATGGGCTCTTGGTCTGTCTCTATCTTTTGACTATTGTAAATAATCTCACTATGAACATTGGCGGGAAAAGATCTGAGCCTCTGTGTTCATTTCTTTTCAGTACATAAGCAGACGTAAATTGCTGGATTATACAGTGATTCTATGTTAAAGTTTTTGAGGAACTGCCATCCTATTTTTCACAAAGGCTGTACCATTTTGCATTCCTACTAGCAATACACAAAAATTTCCCTAATTTTTCCATAATGATTAGTGATACTGAGCATCCCTTCATGTGTTGATGAAATTTATATATCTATGTTGGAGAAATGTCTATTCAGGTCTGCAGTGCTATTTTTAAATGAAACATATTTACAACCTTTGATACAGAACCACGTAAATGTATTTTCTAACAGGCAGTGAAATGGCAGTCATTTCAAAGAAACTTGAAGTTAATGAAACCATTTATCCAAAAGACTAAATATTTTTAGATATTTTTTTAAAAAAATATACTTTTCCTGTCATTTTTATTTTAAATGGAATTTGGAATAAAACATTATGAGACTAAATTGATGTTGAGAACATTTAATGGTATAGAAAAATAATCAAGTTCTATTGATAAGTGAAAAAAATCAAATTTAAAATGACAATATTGTATAATCCAAATTCTATGGGGAAAAAGCAGTCACAAAAATATGCTAAATACCCACAAATTAAAACTAAATAACAAAACAAGTTACAAAGTATTTGGAACTAAAGAGTAAGAACAATGTCAGATATTAAAATCGTAGGATATAAAGTTTAGGTAGACGGTAATGTGTAGCTTTAAATGTATTTTTTCTTAAATTTTTTTGAATTATCTGTTTCATTTATTAATTGCTAAGTAAAAAGTCTCTAAAATTCAGTGCCTTAGAAGTGTAGGTTAGCTGGAGAGAGTGTTGCTCCTATCTCTTCAATAGAAAATGGCAGGTAATCTGCTTAATCAATGCGCTTTCTGAATCAGTGCTTTTCATCACAGAGCTGAGGTCTTAAGGCACCAAAATAACCCCAAATACAAGAAAAGCTGGCACCTTCAAGAAGACACTAGATACAAGTACTTCTTACTTGGGGTAGATAATTGACCTCATACAGTTCATAAATCAGCTAAAATTTGAAGATTAGTTATGAATCACGAAAGGCTGAGAGTAGCCGGTTTGAGGATGGAACCCATGGAAGCCATAGACATGGGGAACTGGAACTCACAGATTCTTCTCCACAGACCTCACCAGGCATTCATGAGGAAGACTGGTGTAGCTAGCAAGCCTATGGGAGACAAACAGCAGCAACTGCAAGAAAAGTGCAAAGTCCTCCTCATACCCATAGTCACTACCTCTCTTATAGAACAGAAGACTTAGGCCACTGGGAAGAGAGCAGCATTTCTCTGAAGCTACAGAAAGCAATTAAAAATCAAACAACCACTACCACCATAACCCTCGCACTGGAAAAGGGGAAGGAAAACATCATGAGCCCAGATCATCAGAGATTTCCTACTAGTGAGGGGTAGATAGGCACAGTGGGAAGCCTTTACTCCCAAGACGCAGGAACACACCAGAACTGGAGACTGAGGTACAACCAGAAAAAGACAAAGGCTACCCTTGTCCCCACATCACATTATCAAGTATTGAATAACAACTGGCATTAGTCTGTTTCAGAGGGAGGGGCAGGGAGATAGACAGAGACGTTCTTTGAGGTTCAGGCATAAGGGGAGACCATAGATATAGTGAACACAGTGGAACAGATATTAAGAAAAACCTCCTGGCAAAGGAGTCCCACGCTGATCACGAGGTAGTGATAGAGGAATGGGAAGCCTGTGGTATACTGAGAGTAACTGCAGCAATAACAAAACCCAAACCCAGTTCAGTTCCTGATTGACTGAACAGAGCAACAGCTTTACCAAAAAGTTATGAGCACCACCATAAAGCGAAGGGGGGATGTGCTCAAGAGATAAAACCATCAGTGAACCTGGCTCAGAGGTACCTCGCACGATGAAACTATCAGAGAGTGATTTTAAAAATAACTATGATTAAAATGAGAGAGGTTCTTGTTTAAGAGGATAATACAGATACGTGGATGGAGAATTTCAGCAGAGAGCTAGAAACATCTGAAACAATCGAATGGAAATGCTTAAATGGACATAGTGACAGAGGAAAAATATGCGATTAACAGGCTCATTAGTAGCCTTAGGTCATCCAAGAAGGATTAGTACGTCAAAGTTAGGTCAATAGAAATTACATAAGTTAAAAAACAAAGGGAATAAGGAGGGTAAACAAAACAAAACAAAACAAAACAAAACAAGAGATGTGAACGATATCAAAATGTCTAACATGCATATTTGAAATCCCAGGAGAAAACAGAATGGAGCACAAAAAATATTTAAAGATATATTGTGCAGTAATTTCCACAAATTAATGACAAACAGTGAACCACATATCCATGAAACTCAGAGAACATTTGGCAGGATAAACACAAAGCACACAAAAGCATATCAACACATCATATTTTTAAACTGCTAAATATTAAAGATACAAAATAAATCATAAAGGTAGCCATATATCAAAAAATGCACATTACCTATAAAGGAAAAAAGAGAAAATACAGCAGACCTTTTATCAGAAATTTTACAAATCAGGAGACAAAAGAGCAATGAAATAAAAAAATCCAGAAATCTATATGGACAGATTGATACTCTGAAAAACAATCAACAAAACCTCATAAAGATTTTTGGAACACTATCTCTGCGTAATTCCTTCCTCTTGAACATTCTTCTCACAGTATCCCTAACATCTGACCTCCCTCTCTCTCTCTCTCTCTCTCTCTCTCTCTCCTCAATTAAGCAAGGTTTTTAGGCTCCATTTGAGTTTTCCCTGCAATGCAGTTCCAGAATTGCCCCAACACAGAAAGCCTTCCTGATATTGGGGTTTCCTTCAATTGGTTTCCTTTTCTAAAGGCTAACAATCTTGCGTAGCCTATTATCTAAAGTATGAAAATAATTATTTTCTATTTTTCTTACCAGCTTTCTACTTATATACAGCAGGAAAGTAATTCTTTTTTTTTGATATGTCTAAATTTAATTTGTTCATGATATACTAAATACCTATAGTAGATACCATACATGATAAATATAATATCCTCATGACATATCTTAACTATATCATCAAAATTATTGTAATACATTTTAATTAAATTTCAAATTCAAAAAATCACCATTTTCTACTTCTATCTCATTTTATTCCTATAATATGTGAGCAGTAGGTTTGAAGACATGAACCTTGGTTGCAAGTATGTATAAGGAACTCTTAGGTCCTTTCTTTCTTTCTTTCTTTCTTTCTTTCTTTCTTTCTTTCTTTTTCTTTCTTTTTTAGTATTTTACCTATTTATTTACTGAGAGAGAGAGAGAGCTCACTTGAGTTAGGGGAGGAGAAGGGGGAGAGAGAGTATTTCAAGCAGACTCGGTACTGAATGCAGAGCCGGATACAAGGTTCTATCCTATGACCCTGAGATCATGACCTGAGCCAAAATCAAGAGTCAGAGGCTCAACCAACAGAGCCACCGAAGAGCCCCTTTTTGTTCTTCTCTAGCAGTTAGGCTACCATAGCTTCCCTACATAGGCAAGGAGTAGCGGTTTACTGGTCTAATGTATCTGAGAGAGAATATGACAGCATCATTGACATTTCATTGATCTGTGAATTCTTTAATCTTTTCTTACTTTCCTATCCTCACCACTTTATCCCATGAGGAGGGCATTAGCCTCAGACACTCATCCTATAATCAGAGTTGTCATCACAAATTGATGACAGTCAAATGTGATTTAGGAATTTATGGAACACAGTACATTGGCCAGCTTGGATATTTGGTAGTCACCATGGGGTGGCTTCTTAAAAATTTATGTTCCACAATATTTGAAGACACTAACAATTCAGTTTGATTGATTTCTGAGGATATGAAATCCTACAGTGGGAAGAACATATAGTATTCGTTCATACCAGCTTGCACTTATTCATTTGAATATCTCCATTTTGTTTCTTCATTGGTGCATGTTATATTAAACTTTCTGACAATAAGCACCCTCATCTGAAATATCAATATAATAATTCTATCATTACAATGTATTTATTTTTCTATTTATTGATTAGGAAAACGCCTAGCATAATATCTGGCCTATAGTACGCCAATAAGTTAACTCAAGTTCTATCAAACCCTAAGCAGAAGGTTCTTAGTGCCTTCATATAATTCATATTTGGGAGTTATATAT
Organism: Ursus maritimus; assembly: GCF_017311325.1. NCBI lineage: Eukaryota > Metazoa > Chordata > Mammalia > Carnivora > Ursidae > Ursus > Ursus maritimus. The sequence continues at coordinate 24,452,851 of NW_024425675.1, read as the reverse complement.
ATCCCATCTAAAGAAGTTTTAGTGATCAAAAATTCATATTCTTTAAAAACAAACAAATAAAACCAAGAACTACTAGGTTACCCAGTGTGTCTAGCTGCAGCACAGGACTATACCCATGGTGTGTACTTGGGTGTGCTCTGTCCAATTTGATTTAAATAACTCAGGTGAAGAGACTCCCCATGGAGACTCATCCACTTTTTAACAGATCTCACTACTACATAATTGTTCCTAAGATTCTGCCTAGATTTCCCTTTGCTCAATTTTGTCTCATCAGTCCTCATTAAAACCACAAGACACAAGCAATAATAAGAATGAGAAGGCAGCTTGATAGTTACTCATTTTAATTTTAGACATCTCCACATTGTCACAGCTTTCATTTTTATTTAGAACAACCACTTGAAGCACAACTTCAAATATTTCACTAAATGAGAATATAAAGGTTTCCAGTGGTTAGCTGACCCCAATTTAGGTTTTTTTTTTCCCTCCTTCAACAAAAGGAATAGGCAGTCTGAAATATAACTCTGATTGCCTGCAAATATTTTAAATGCTTCACTCAGATGCAGAAGCATTGATTTTCTTAGATCCGATAATCTACAAAAAAGTGCTTCTTTATTTGTGATTTGGCAGAGAATATAGTTTAATTTTATAACCATCCTGTGTGATTCATATCAGTCATGCCCCTCAGACCTATTTTATTGTGCATTTAAAGGTGAATGTCATTGTTGTCTCTGTGGGATACAAAGCCCTTGATTCATGGCTTAGAAACATTAAGGTTTCATTTCTTGCTATGTGTTGTATGTTGCCTTTAGACTATGCACAACGGTCTCTGTAGTTTACACTGAGGTCGGCATCTTGAATGACACTTCTTATCATAAACCAGCCTTCTGTGACAATGTCACATGAATCTACTGTCAATTACCAAATTGCTTATTAAAAAAATCTGCATATACACAACTTGATTTTAATCTCCTTACACAAAGAACAGGTATTACGTAAAGAACCAAAGAAAAGAAAAAGGTTTGTAACTCCTGTCTGCCTTTCATTAAGGATTCAATCTTTCCTATAGAATGATTCCCACTGGAGCAATAAAACCATTTACACCTTTAAGGATTTTCCCAACACTTCTCCTCCTCAGCAGAACCTCCTTCTATGCTTAATTGTCATGTACTTCAAGAACAACAAGCTTTCTCTGTTACATAGGAGGCTGCATAATGCAAATTAGTTAATTAATTTCTGGTAATAAGCTTTATAATGACATTACGGTGACTTCTATATGCCATAGTTTCCAGTTAAAAGGATGGGTGGAAACTCAGTTACCAATTGTTTTCAGAAAATCTGTTACTTTAGTCTCAGATGCTCCTACCCTAATTTTCTTCAAGGAAATGACCACCTAATCTTTCCTCAAAGCCTGCCTTTGAGAATACTTCCTCCACAAAGTCTTCCCCCAAAGTTACGGTTAACTTACACTAATACTGAATCATTTCCCCTTCTGTACAGGGTAAATTTTGCTCCTTATTACTGCAATCTTTTCGGGAGCAGGAACTTTAATTTTATGTTTCATTCACCTTCTTATTTGCAGCCTAAATCCAGCATCGGCTGCATGGCAGATTCTCAATTAAATGAATAAATTTAAACTTCATCTTTTTTTTTTTTTTTAAAGATTTGCATTTATTTATTCGACAGAGATAGAGACAGCCAGCGAGAAAGAGGGAACACAAGCAGGGGGAGTGGGAGAGGAAGAAGCAGGCTCATAGCGGAGGAGCCTGATGTGGGGCTCGATCCCATAACGCCGGGATCACGCCCTGAGCAGAAGGCAGACGCTTAACCGCTGTGCCACCCAGGCGCCCCAAATTTAAACTTCATCTTGATACTAATGGTAAAAATTCATATATCAAGAAAATCTCCAGGTAACTCAAATAATTTGGTTCCAATGAGACATTACTGAAATAAATATACTCCCTAGTAAAACAAGATTTTATATCATTCCAGCCTTCTTGCCTCCTGGTAATACCTTAGAAAGACTAAAATGAGGTAGTCCCCTGACCCCAACCCAGAATCCAGGTTGCTCAATTTCCCTGATGATTCTTGGATCTCTTTTAGGATGCTATGCTTACTGAATGGTTTGTTAATTTGGATGAGTTTTAACTTATTGACTTTTTATGTAAATACTAATTCAGCATGGATTTTAATTGTATCTTAAAAACATTAAAGCTCTAATACCAGCCAGAGCGGTGAACCGTGATCACCGGTGCTACTGGAGAGCAAGACAGAGAGCCGTGTGCAGGATTCCACTATACCAGATGCACTCAACTGAAACCGGATCCATGAATGAGCTTCAGGGGAACCCTAAATCCATGGGATTATGTTTAAAATTGTGTGAAACAGTTTTCTACAGATTATCCAAAAAATTTAAGAACTACTATCAGAAACCCAAATACTCCATGGTATTTTCCTTATATCCCATTCCCACAGCCCCCTGAAGATGATTTGATTATTTTCAATTTCCATATAATCTCATGATTAAATTTGTTAAACAGGCAAGATCAGGGAAAACCTTTTGCAGAGATATTTGATATGTTGGATTTAATTTATTACAAACAAGTTAACAGAGACTGGTTATATCTAGATCTACCTATATAGATATCCTATTGTTTCCACTAACATTTATTAAAAGGATTAGCGATTCCTACAAAATCTTGGCATGTTTGTCCAAAGTCGATGGACATTCTATCCCATTAATCTATATATTAGTTTCTATCCAACATCACAGACTGTCTTGAATAGTGTAGCTTTATAGTGAGTCTTGAACTCCAACTTCTTTTTTTCTTTTGCAGAATTATTTTGGCTATTTTATGTCTTCTGTATTTCCATATACATTTTAGATTCAGCATGACACTTTCCACCAAAAAGCTACTGGGATTTCTACTGGGAAGGCATTAGATCTATCCATCTATTTGGAATTAATATCTTAAAATTAGTATATCTCCCCATGCATTTAGATCCTTTATACTTTCTTGCAACAAAGCTTTGCAACTTTCTTTGTACAAATCTTGCATATTTTTTTTTGTATGCTTATTTCATGACATTGGATGACACTGTAAATAATGTTACATTTTAAGATGTCTTTCCAATTGTTTGTTGCTAATGTACAGAAATAAAATTGTTCTTTTTTTAAGGATTTATTTATTTGAGAGAGTGAGCACAAGTTGGGGAGGAGCAAAGGGAGAGGGAGAGAGAGAATCTCAATCAGACTCCCTCCTGAGCATGGAACCCAATGTGGGCCTGATCCCATGACCCTGAGACCATGACCTGAGCCGAAATCAAGAGTCAGACGTTCAACCGACTGGGTCATCCAGGCTCCCCTGGAAAGATTTTCAACTGCAATTCTTATCATATCTAGATAGTGATACAGATTACATGTTTGTTCTTGAATGAGTTCATGTCTTTCAAAGATTTTGGCTATTTTATTTGTTTTAAATTAATTGGCATGAAGTTGTTCTAATATTTTCTTAATATTACACAAATGCCTGCAGGTTCTGTAATGATATACCCACTCTCATTCTTTATATTGGCCATTTGTGTCTTTGGTCTTGTCTAACTACAAAGTCATTAATTTTACTGATATTTTTAGATAAGCTTATGATTTCATTGCCTTTTTTCATTCCTTCTCCATTTCTTTTTAAATTTCTATTTACTTTCTTTTTCCTATTTACCTTGATTTTACCTCTCTTCTTTTTCTACCTTTTAAAGATGGAACATCAGTTCATTGATTTTAGCCCTTTCTGATTTTTCTATTATGAGCTTTTAGAGTTAAATTTTTCTCTCCAATCACTCTTTTAGTTGAATCTCAGAAATTTGGTATGTTTTGTTTTTATTTTCACTCAGTTCAAAATATTTTCAAATTTCCCTTTTCAATAGTTCTTTGACCCATGGGTTATTTTGGAGTGAGAAATTTTTCCCAAATCTTTCTTATTGTTTCTAAATTATTTCCACTGTGATCATAGTAGATAATAGTGTGATCTCAGTAATTTCAAATGTATTGAGGTTTCTTTTATGGTCACGCTTATAGTTTAGCTTTGTGAATGTTTCATATGCCCTTAAAAAGAATTTATTTATTTATTTTTTTTAAAGATTTTATTTATTTATTTGACAGAGACAGCCAGCGAGAGAGGGAACATAGGCAGGGGGAGTGGGAGAGGAAGAAGCAGGCTCCCAGTGGAGGAGCCTGATGTGGGGCTCGATCCCATAACGCCGGGATCACGCCCTGAGCCGAAGGCAGATGCTTAACCGCTGCGCCACCCAGGCGCCCCCTAAAAAGAATTTATATTGTGTTTTTATTTTATGGAATCCTCTATAGATATCATTTAAGTAGGTTTGTTTCATATTAGTTTTTAAATCTGCTGTATCCTTACTTATTTTTATCTACTTGTCCTACCACTTACTGAGAGAATAATATTTTGCATGTTTTATTTATTTATTTATTTATTTTGTATATATCAGAGCTTTTATTCCACTGCCTAAATGAAGATTGTTTCTTTTTTGGTTTGTTTGTTTTTGTTTCAAGTTTTTATTTCAATTTCAGTTAGTTAACATATAGTGTAATATTGATTTCAGAAACAGAATTTAGTGATTCATCACTTACATATAACACTCAGTGGTCACCACAACTGCCCTCCTTAATACCCATCACCCATTTAGCCCATCGTCATGCCCACCTCCTCTCCAGCACCCTTCAGTTTGTTCTCTATAATTCAGAGTCTCTTATGGCTTGACTCCCTCTCTTTTTTCCCCCTTCCCCTATGTTCATCTGTTTTATTTCTTAAATTCCACATATGAGTGAAATCGTAAGGTATTTGTCTCTCTGAGTTATTTCACTTAGCATTATACTCTTTAGCTCCATCCACATCATTGCAAATGGCACAATTTCATTCTTTTTGATGGTTGAGTAATATTCCAGTGTAAGTGTGTGTATGTGTGTGTGTGTGTGTGTGTAACCACATCTCTATCCATAATTAGTTGATGGCCACTTGGGCTCTTGCCCTAATCTGGCTATTGTTGATAATGCTGCTATGAACATTGGGGTGCATGTATCCCTTTGAATCAGTATTTTTTATCCTTTGGGTAAAAACATAATAGTGCAATTGCTGGGTTGTAGACTCCACCAAAAAACTTACACTCTACCAAAAAAGTGCTAGAACTGATATGCAAATTCAGCAAAGTTGCAGGATACAAAATCAACATACAGAAATCCGTTGCATTTCTATATACCAATAATGAAGCAGCAGAAAGAGAAATCAAGGAATGGACCCCAATTACAATCACACCAAAAGCCGTAAGATACCTAGGAATAAAGGTAACCAAAGAGGTAAAAGATCTGTACTCAGAACACTATAGAATGCTTATAAAAGAAACTGAAAATGACACAAAGAAATGGAAAAACGTCTCATGCCCATGGAGTGGAAGAATAAAGTTTCCAGTTTTAAATAAGGATTTTTTAATTTATGTTCTTAGTTCTATTAATCTTAGCTTAATGTAGTCTGAAATGCTATTAATAGGGACATGAAAATACATATATTTAATGCATATATACTATACTATAACATAGTGTATGTGTGTGTGTGTATATATATGTATACATATATATTTATAGTATATATCAAGAGAGATACTATTATTTTCTTCGTCAATAAAATCTATTAAAGATTAGTAGTTTTATTATCATAAGGGCTAAAAATAGGATAACTTATACAAAGCAATTCAAGCATTGTCCTCTAATCTAGCAATAAAAGTAATAATGATAAATATTGTGAATTATTATTAAGTTTATTATTTACAAAGATTATTTTTCAAGCTATCTTTTCTCTCTACTGCACTAAAAAGTTGAAATCATTTATAATATTGGTTTTATTTTTTTATGAGACATAAACATGGAATCAAATCTACAAATACCATGATTATTGCATGGAGATTTTTCAAGAAACTGAGACTAGAATAGTAAAAAATGTAGAATCCAATATATTTTGAACATAGACCAAATATAAATTCACAAAAAGTGAATTTTGTGGCTGAAACAAATAATAAGAGCAAATCAAGACAGATTAGATAAATATAGTAAGAGAGAATATATATTAGTTTGTTTCCACTGAGCCTAAATAAATACATAAATAAATACGTAAAAACTGTACAGTACTTCAAGGACAAAGATCAAGCATCTAGAATCCAAGAGATGAGTAAAATTTGTGAAGTTACCTGTTTCTGTACAAGCATCTTTCTAAGTTTTCTCTACAAGACACCCTGTATTTTTCTCATTCTTAATGTACTATGTTGCCAATATTTCCGCCAGAGACCTTAAAATCACTAAGCACAGCTTTAAAGAATACAGTTATCCTAAAGCCTCATTCACAGTCTGAAAGTCATGTTTTGGATACTGTCTAATCTCCTCACTGCCTCATAGCACTCTAATTGCCTGAATATTCTAGGCAAGAATAGTCAACCTACTGCAACAATCCCTTCTCTACTACCCACAGCATTTCCAAAGTTTCTGGAAGTATTCTCCCTATGTTTACTTTTTTCTTTTAACTAAATCAAGACTAATCAAGAATAAACACTGACTATAATTATATAATATATTCCATAAGCATATATAAATGATTCAGGATTATCCTCTGCTTCCTATTTCTAATTAGAAAATGTCTATTAGAAGACATTAACCATGTTTTCCCCCAGGTACTGAGCATATGTTTTATCACGTACTGACACATACTTGACAGTAAAAATGAAATGCAATAATATCTGGCCATTTAGTATTTTACTGTTATTTCATCTAAGTAGTGATATATTTTAACTTACATCACCAAGAGCTATTGTTTGATTACTTGATTACACTCACTGGTTGCCGGTTTGAACTGGCAATGTTTTGTGCCATTGGTAAAGTGTATGCTTTGGAAGAGAAGCCTAATTTTCAGCTGCCAAGGGTGCTTGGTATTCTGTATGGAAAGTACCTCTTAACTAAACATGCATAGGAGACACCAACAGAGAACAGAAAATCATTCATTAGCATCTGTAGCAGAAATCCAAAACCCACCTGATCAAGGGGCATTCAGAAAATTCATAAAAATGAGTTTGTATTTCAGCAAATGATTTATCTAACTGTATGCTGGTGATATGATTGCTTATCCATAGGGTAAAAATATTTATCCTTTTACAGAAACAAGTCATTATTCCCAAATTCATTATTAGCCATTCACATAATAAAAATAGATGGATTTGCTATTTTATAATTAGAAAAATGACAGATTGGACCCAGTATTTAATGTTCTTAAAGTAGAAAGCTAACTGACATTAAAATGAAAGATTATAGGAACCAGATTTATTTCAACAATAAAAAAAAAAATAACAAAACAAAACAGCACTTACCCAGCGGAGGAAAAGTAGAAGTAAAATAAAAAGTGTAACAATTTCTAAAGCACCAATAACATAACTCCAGGCAGGTGAAGACCCAACCATGAAACTAAGGAAAAACAAATCTAAGTAAAATCTTTTTGGTTTTTATACTGGAATAAGAAATAATATCAATGATAAATTCTTGGGATTTTTAAGGATTGTCTAACTCAAGTGTGCACTATAGAAAATAATGAACTCTTTATGTTGTCTCCGTTTTTGCGTGTGCACATACACACTTTAACATTTCATTTTGATGCTGTGGATTTCAGGGGGACAAGTGAGGAATAACTAACATGGCCTTCTGTCTCCCTTTAAGAATGGGGGTGTGCTTCTTAGGGGTCATTGGCACATCTCTTTTGAGCAGTTTCAGGAAGAATGGAGCTACTGTGCACAAACATAGAGCACCATATACGTGACTATTCAAAGGCAGTTACCCAGAGTTAGTGGCACTGGAATTAGAAATTCTGCTGAAGTCTTCTGTGAAATTTTTGAATGTGATTGTGTGAACTTGTTATATAGTGAACTTGCATGAAATATTATATCTTGATTATCACCCAGGAAAAGTCAGTCACTTAGAGTAAAACAGGCAGAAAAAGAGAGTCTGAGCTCTGGAACTATGAGGCTTATTCTTTATTAGTGGGGCAGAAGTCAAGTAGTTCTGCTTTCACTGCAATCGTGGGATGATGGGCAACGCAGGGCTTTAGACTTTGAGGGGCTTAAGAAACCATGGCAGCTTACAGGAATACGATCTTCAGTGTTAGGACCAAGGACAATTTCAAGCTATATGAACTAGATCAGAAGTAGAAGATCTGGTAACCAAATGGAAACCCAATATATCAACTTAGAACATGGTTTCAAGGTCAGGAAAAGTTTCAAGATGCTGCTGCTGCGGCTGACTGCGCTGCACTCCATTTAGTTGACTGCCTCTTCTATCTAGAAAGAATTAGTTCTGGGAAGGAGAAAGGACAGATGGGCAAGCCAAGCTGAGTAATGTTCTGTGTCATGAGGAGGGGTACATGAAGGGCTGGAGAGAGGTGAGAGTGCAGGTAGCCAAGTGAAGCATCTCAGGGCTCACCTCTTTTCCTTACCCTGTAGTCAGCCTATATGCTCTACCTGGAAGTTGGATTAGAAGACTTCCTTCTCCAAAATATCTCCTGTACTTGGATGCTCTGTCATGAGCCAAGGATGATAAATACCTAGTGTACGTGCTTCTACTCCATCTCCTTAGGCACAGCCAATTCCACTGCTCCTGAGAGTCAGCCTCCGAGCATGACCACCAAGCATGTGGTTAGTCTACAGCACACTTTGTTGAAACCTAATTTCCATTAAAGTGATAACTGGGATCCTTTCTATTTGTCTGTGATTATAAACCTTAACTGAACTGTAACTGTGATTATAAACCTTAACTGAACATTAGCTTCGCAGAGAAAGTTATTGAAAATACCACCGCTCAGGAATGACTCTAGAAATTCTGATTTAAGTGATTAAGGAAAGTCTAGGTTAGCTATTTTTAAAAGCTCTCCAGGTAGTCTACCACGTAGTCAGGTGCAACTATACCTGTGAGGGAATGTATAGGCAGACCCCAAAAGCACACAGTGAGAAGGAGCTGATAAGATTCTTTTATCAGTTTCATGAGAAGAGCTGAGGTAAAGGCATGTTGAAAGAACAGCACAGGGTAGAAAAAGAGGATGCAGTGAATTTGAGAATATGGAGTTGCTCAGGACCTACCATTCCAGATCACAAGGAACATCAGAAGTCAGTTTTTAAATATATATATATTTTAAAGTTAAACTGTTTTCTTTATAAGCTATTTCTTGCTTTTTTGTGGATCAGAGGCAGATAACCACATAAATCACTTTTAGTAATCACACCCTCTCTTTTATAGTTGGAATTCCTTCTCACAATGTTTACAGAAACCTTAACAGACAAAGTAAGGTACTGTATCAGTCCTCAAGAGTTACTGTTTTTTTTTTTTGTTGTTGTTGTTGTTGTGTTTTTTTTTTTAAGATTTTATTTATTTATTTGACAGAGAGAGAGAGAGAGCACAAGCAGGGGGAGCGGAAGAGGGAGAAGCAGGCTCCATGCGGCGTTCAATCACAGGACCCTTGGATCATGACCTGAGCTGAAGGCAGACGCTTAATCGACTAAGCCACCCAGGCGCCCCAAGAGTTACTGTTCTGTTGATTTTTTTTTTTTTTTTACCATTTAGTATATTTAAGTTTGCTAGATAAAGTAAAACAAACAAACAAAAATCTTCTGAGTTTCAAGTATATATTATAAAAGTGTGATATTTTGTAAAATATTCACGATGTTTTAAAATGTTTCTGCCTACTCCATAATTAAATAAGATAGCACTCCATATTGTGAAATGTAAAAGTTTAAAATTTTAGAAATATTTAAAATGTAGCAGGTTAAGGATTCTTTCTTTTAAATTTATTTATCTTGAAACAGTACTTACATTTTCTTTGGAACATGCACATTTCTATATCCACAAAAAGGGTTCTATTATGAGCAAATGTATTACAAGCAAAGAGACTGGCAATTTTGTCCTGGCTCATTACTCAAAACTTGACCCACAAGCAGCAATACTGGAATAACATGGGAGTCTGTTTGTAATACAGAATCTTAAAGCCCACCAGGTGATTTATAGGCTATTACAATTTGAGACTCACTCAGACCCAGATGTGCTCCCTGATCTGCTATATTCTATCACCAGTGGAAAGGAGTTCCTTAAGGAGGTTTATGGAGCAAACTAGAATATCAAGGGCCAGGGAATTCACCTTTCCTTCTTGGTTCAAACTTTCCTTCAATATGTGCTTTTTTGCAATGTATCCTGACTCTCTTGACATAAGTCTTCATTAGTAAGTGAGAGAGTTGAACTACACCTTCTAGTTCCACCATTCTATGGATCTTTGATAAATCAGCTTTAAGGAGGAGCATATGCCCATAGGTAAAGCTGTGGGAGAACAGGAGAAGTACTGCTGAAGTACTCAGGATTCTGAACTTACAGGATTTTGTCCTTCCCAATACCAAATCAGCCTGCCTAGCAACTAATAAATAGTTTTGTGACAATAAAAGAGGTACATATAGCCACGCACTCATAAACCCCTACAATTCAGGCACAGACGCTCAAACACTTTTTCCAATGACAAAAGCAAATGAAGGCCAAGTAATAATCCATTTGTTCTTCTTTCACTATCAGAGAGCTAGCATTTTTAAACAGCATTATAGATTCAACATATGTACATGCATTTATTCATGTGCATTAAATGGTTGGCAGCCCATCAAGTGTTCTCTTCTAAATCTAATGGACTGATTAAAAAAAAAAAAAAAAGTTCAAGAAGAGTTATAGTAAAAATAATCCAGCAGTCCTTATGTTCAGGTTTTGGTGGCTTTTTTCCTTAGGAATCATTGGGAATTAACTCTCTTTACAAAAAGCCTAACCGGGGCCATACTAAGATTTTTTCACTACAGCCCTTACACTTTATTCCAGGCGGGCATGCTTATCAGGAGAAGTGTGGAATAAGGTTGCCCCAGGATGTAGGAAACAGCTGATCCAATCTCTTCAGATTATGGGAATTTTCACAGACATGAGAAGTGCAACTGTCAGCCTCACTGCTGCCACCAGTAATGGATAGTTTGTTCATGATCGTTACACCTCAGGAAAATAAAAAAAAGTTCTCTTTAATAGAAATTAAGAGAAAAATCCCATCTATACTTATATCACAAAAAATAAAATACCTAGGAATAAATATAACCAAAGAGGTGAGAGACTATAATACTATAATCTAAAAATTATAAGACACTGATTAAAGAAAATGAAGAAGACACAAATAAATGGAAAAATATTTTGTGGTCATGGATTGGGATAATTAATTGTTAAAATGTCCATACCACCCAAAGCAATCTACAGATTCAATGCAATCCCTATCAAATGCTAATGGTATTTTTCACAGAGATAGAACAAATAATCCTAAAATTTGTATGGAACCACGAAAGATCCCAAATAGCCAAAGCAATCTTGAGAAAGAAAAACAAAGATGAAGGCATCATACTCCCTGATTTCAAGCTATACTACAAAGTTAAGTAATCAAAACAATATGGTACTGGCACAGAAATAGAGACACAGATCAATGGAACAGGATAGAGAGCTCAGAAATAAACCCACACTTACACAGTATATCAATCTATGACAAAGGAGGCCAGAATACACAATGGGGAAAAAAACTCTTCAATAAGTGGTGTTGGGAAAACTGGGCAGCTACAAGAGCATGAAACCGGACCACTATCTTTCACCATATGCAAAAATAAATTTAACATGGATCAAAGATTTGAATGTAGAACTGAAACCATAAAACTCTTTAAAAATACATAGATAGTAAGCTCTTTGGCATTGGTCTTAGTAATTTTTTTTTTTTTTTTTTGGACCAGTCTCCTCAGGCAAGGGCAACAAAAGGTAAAATAAGTGAGATAGCATCAAACTAAATAGCTTCCACACAGCAAAGGAAACCAATAAAACAAAAAGGCAACCTACTGAATAGGAATAGAGATTTACAAATCACATCTCCAATAAGGGGTTGATATTAAAAAAAATATATAAAGAACTTACACAACTTAATACAAACAAAACAACAAAACAAAACAAAACAAAACAACAGCCCAATTTAAAAAATGGGCAGAGGACTTGAACAGACATTTTTCTCAAGAAGACAGCCAACAGGCACAAGAAAAATGCTCAACATCACCAATCATCATGGAATACAAATCAAAAACACAATGAGATTTTACTTCACAGTAGTTAGCTTGGCCGTTACCAAAAGGACAAAAACTAACAAGCATTGGAAAAGATGTGGAGAAAAGGGAACCTTGGGGATGCCTGGGTGGCACAGCGGTTGAGCATCTGCCTTCAGCTCAGGGCGTGATCCCGGTGTTATGGGATCAAGCCCCACATCAGGCTCCTCTGATGTGAGCCTGCTTCTTCCTCTCCCACTCCCCCTGCTTGTGTTCCCTCTCTCGCTGGCTGTCTCTATCTCATAAATAAATTAAAAAAAAAAAAAAAAAAAAAAAAAAAAAAAAAAAGAAAAGGGAACCCTTGTGCACTGTTGATGGGAGTATAAATTGGTGCAGTCATTGGGGAAAACAATATGAATGTTTCTCAAAAATAAAAAGATCAAAAAAATATAAAACTACCATATGATCCAGCAATTCTACTTCTGGATATTTATCCAAAGTAAATGAAAACACAAATACGAAAGGACATATGCACCTTTATGTTCACTGAAGCATTATTTACAATAGCCAAAATATGGAAGCAACCTAAATGTTGTTTGATAGATGAACAGATAAAGAAGATGTGATACACAGACACACAGGACTATTACTCATTCATAATAAAGAATGAAATCTTACCATTTGCAACAATATGAATGGAGCTAGAGGGTATTATGCTACATAAAATAAGTCCGAGAAAGAGAAATAACATATGACTTTACTTAAATGTGGAATTTTACAAACAAAACAAACAAACAAAATAAGAGAAATAGATTCATAGTAAAGAAACTGTTGGTTAACAGAGAGGGGAGGAGTCGGGGGCAGGTGAAAAAGGTAAAGGGGAATAAGAGGTACAAACTTTGAGTTATAAGATAAATATGTCTTGATGTTATAATGTACAGCATGGGGAATATAGTCTATAACACTATAATAACTTTGATGGTGACACATGGTAACTAGACATGTGGGGACATTTCATAATGTATAAAATATTGAATCAATATGAAGTATACCTGAAACTAAGAGAATATTGTGTGGTAATATATGTCAATAAAAGAAGTGTGATGAGAACAGAAATGAAGAAAGGAAATAGTCAATGAGGTGACTTAATTTTTAAAAATAGATTAAGCAAATTAGTTCATTATTGCCTTTAGTTCTAATAAAAAATTACTCTTTAAAAAACTTACAAGGCAAAATACTCGTTCAGACTGTAGCTTGAATAGTGTGTACAAAGATGCAAATACTGGGATTACTTATAAAAGTAAAAATTCAGATATATTTCATATGTTCACAAGAGAATAGTTCAAAACAACTTTAGCATATGCACAAGATGAAATAATACACATGCAATAAAAATGGTATACTATAGACTATTCAGTGATATCAAAATGTTCACACTACCATATTAAGTAAAAACAAACTAGAACACTATACAAAATATACCACTTCAAAATGGTTCTTTTAATTATTTATCTCCACCACAAACAACCACATGGCATTTTTTTCTCAAGATTTTATTTATTTATTTGACACAGAGAGAGATACAGCGAGAGAGGGAACACAAGCAAGGGAAGTGGGAGAGGGAGAAGCAGGCTCCCTGCTGATCAGGGGGCCCCACGTGGGGCTCGGTCCCAGGACCCTGGGATCATAACCTGAGCCGAAGGCAGCTGCTTAACAACTTAGACACCAAGGCGCCCCCGCTATGTCATTTTTTAAAAACTTATTTTAGCATTTGGGACTGGCAGATTCAAAGTAATGCGCAGAGGAAATGCGATTTGGTCAGCTTTTTACTATAGCTAAACATTTCCAGAGCCTATTATAATTGTCTAGTACCCCAAATTCAAAACCACTAAAGAAATATCAGCTTATATCTAGAATTGACAACAGACTTAAATTCTTATAAATGCAAGAATTTAAGAGTTAAACCAATTGAAAGCTCTTAGGGAGTTAACAGAGTATTTTCAATATTAAAAAGATACAGTGTTTGGTTTTTGTTTTGTTTTGTTTATGAGACTGCACATAAAGAAAAATAACAAGAATTGATAGACTTCCCATTGGACATTTTCCTACTGAAAAGTTAACAGAGCTAGAAAGAATTCATGACTTGGTATCCTACCAGTCTCCTTGGCTTTTTGTTATCCCTTTACACTAGAACAGTTAGAATGTTAGGAGACTATTGAGCTAGGATACTCCCTCACAACCTGTGCCATAAAGTTCTCCCAAAAGAAATATACTTAGCATGGCATGCAGCTGTACTTGTTTGATGCTTAGCTGGGATCCTACAAGAATTTGTCTTTTGTCTTTTATTACTTCAGAGCAAATTTGCAGATATATTCATATTTGTATCTGTTTAGACCAAAATATTATATTTACATTAAATTATTACAGAAGGATTTTGAGTTTTTAATGAATTAAGTTCTTTTCTTTTCTTTTTTCTTTCTTTGAATATAGCAGTTGGTACCATTTGCCTGTATTCTCTGGGGTACATTCTCTGGCTATTAAATACTGCAGTCAGCCTCATATCACTATGAATTACAAATCTGAACATAAGTTACACCCCTCATTGGGAAGTTAAAAAATAAAAGTACAATTAAATCTAATTAAACAACAAACTCAATAGCTCCAGATAAAGAGAAAAGTACAGAAGCCAAACTTCCCCCTTTCATTCACCTGGTATTTGAGACCACCTACTCCATCTGGAGTTGATGCCGTGATTTGATTTTGATTAGTTGACTCTTCTGACACAGTGTGTGTTGAAGCTGGTAAATCTAACACCTACCAGATGCTTAGACTCCAATGAGCAAGTATTTCTTAGTTTCTGTTTAAAGTGGGATCCTTAGCAAAGTGAGTAATAGTGTAAGGCCCCAAATATCACTTCAGTCTTAACATGACAAAATGGCAATGCTGTGCAGACCTATCTGGTTTCATAATAGTTGTTTTCACATGAGATTTGTGTAAAGACTGTTTTTTCATATTTTTTTTTCTTCCCACTGCCACCATTTGTCAAAGTGAAATATTATCATTTTATTCAATATGTATATATGCAATATACATTAATATATGTAATATATGTACACTATGTATATATACTATTCTTTATATATAACATAAATGTTACTATATATTAGTATATGTTAATATATGCATTATATACTACATTATGAAGTGTAATATTTTTTTTTGTTCTTCCTATGGTGAAATATCTTTCTCTAAACAAAATAGTCATGATCCTTAGGATATCTTTTCTGTCTTCTTAGTCCTCCAAGTATAAAAATTCTCACCTAATTTAAATAACATGGCCAAAGACCTTTTATTTGATTTTTGTCAGTCTTTTCCCAAGTATTACTCACTATCCTTCTACCTTGCTTCTAAAATGTGTGTGTGTCTGTGTGTGTGTGTGTGTGTATTGTGACCCCACATAATATCATGCATGCATTAGTGCGATCTCAAAAACAGTTGCTTTTGTATATATTATTTTTGTCCATTTTATTATTATTCCCATTTTTGAGTCCTTGTCATTGGAACATTTCATCCTGTAATTCACATGATTATTCTTAATTCTACTTTTTTTTTTTTTTCCTGTGCTTTTAGTCATTCAGTTGCCCTGAAACCATGGGGATCAATTTTTACATTTAAATCTTACTATTCATCTCTCTACCATTTTCCTTTTGCACTTTCTCTTGCTTTTTGTTTTGTTTGTTTGTTTGTTTTGGGTTTGTTTTTTTTTTTTTTTTGCTTGTTTTCTTTCTTTTTTTTTTTTTTTTTTTTTCATTTTCTCTGTTAACAATAAATCTTATGCAAACTGTTGACTCTAAAGCCCCTTTTTTGCTAACATTCTACAAATTCCAGTACCTTATTTGGTCTGAATACTCCATACTCTAATGACTTACTGCCTCTGTTCAAAGACTAATGCTGATCATTAGATTTAGCCGCCAAGAGGTTGTAGTAAAGAAAGCCATTATGTCAGTGTGGCAGAGATAGAAACCAGCAATGCTGCACCAGGCTAACAGGGAAATGGAAATGGGAGATGGAAATATATAGGAAAGAGATATGGAACAGGAGTGTGTGTGTGAGAGAGAGGGAGAGGGAGAGAGAGAGAGAGAGAGAGAGAGAGAGAGAGAGAGAGGACATGTGTATGTAAAGAAAAAGACTCTTGAAATTAGTTGGATGGGATACAATTTACAAGAAAAAGATTGAAACTATAAAGGAGAGAAATTTCTACTTCCACCTCAGATGAAAGAAAGAAAGAAAGAAAGAAAGAAAGAAAGAAAGAAAGAAAGAAAGAAAGAAGAGAGAGAGTACTTCTCCCGCTCTAAAAAAGAGAAAAAGTGGAATAAACTCTAAAATCACAACTTTCAGAAAGCGGTGCTCACAGGGCAACTGTGACCAGGAAAATCAGTTCCTCCTTTCCCCATGGCAAGGGAGCACACACCGAAATGTCTTGGCTCTAGCAAAACACAGGAAGAAGACACGGGCGATGTGAAAGCTGGGGCATATGATACCATTGGATTCCAAAGGATGAGCATGGGTTAGCACGAGAAAACAGAACACCAGGGAATTTCAGACACAAATGGAATTTGTACCAACTTGCAGGTATATTTCCATGGTCCTTAATTCAGAGCTTTCAGGAAAGATTACCAGGGGCAAAGACTGGAGACAGCCTCCCTTGTTGGTACAAGTTAAGGAGGGGAAAGCCATGACATCTACTCTCCTACATGAATCATTCTCTCAGAAGACTTAAGTCTCTGAGAGAAGTCCAAGAAACATTAGAGGCCCAAGGTCACAGATACACACGCATTCATGATGGAGATAGGACATTAGGAATTTTATTAAATATTTTGAATCTGGGGAGGATTTCAAAAGAAGTTTAGAGGTCTCCTACCTCCATTTGAGTGTCAGGAAGGACCATGCCATAGGGAGAAGGAACAGAAATGCTAAAAAAATTTCACCCCCATGTTTCAGGTACACAAGGCCTCCCTAAGACTGAAGCTTGAGCAGGGACACAGAGCTCACCCCTTGCCATCCACCACTGGGAAACAGTAGGAAGCAACAACACTGTTCTGTTGGGAGGGGCAAGAATATGAATATAATTGGCCTTCTGTAATGTAAATGTAACAGGGTAGCTGGAATTTTAGAGCAAAGCACAGACATTGGACAATCCCTCTAGCACTCTAGCTCCCCACCCAGCCTGAGTCATCCTTAGAGTAAGCTGAAACCAGTGGTTCAATGACTATAACCACAGATCAATTTTAGATTAGGAAGAGGAATGCCCAATTCCAGTTGGAAACACTTTTTACTCTAAAATAGTTTCTTTTGTTCTACATGAGATGTCTGGCTTAAATAAAACAATATGACACTCAATAGAGCAAAATAAGATTACAAAGAAGGGCACCTGAGTGGTGCAGTTGGTTAAGCAACAAAGTCTTGGTTTCAGCTAAGGTCATGATCTCAGGGTTGTCAGACTGAACCTCAGCGCAGAGTCTGCTTCAGACCCTCTTTCTCTCTTCCTCTGCCCCTCCCTCTGCTCTCTCTCTCTAATGAATAAATAAATCTTATAAATATTACTAAGAAAAAAAATCATCAAGACACACAGCAATTAACAGAACCAGACTCAGGTATCACCAGATGCAGGAACTATTACATGGAGAGATTAAAATAATTATAATTAATATGTGGAAGGCTCTGTTTTAAAAGATGAAAAATATAGACAAAAAGATGAAAAATATAGACAAAAATATATCAATGGAGAGATGGGAACTTTAAGAGAGTCCAATGAGAATTTATTTTCAACAACTCAAATGAAATGAACACATTCCTTGAAAGACACAAAATCTCACTCAAGAAGAAATAGATAACCTGAATAGTCCTATATCTATTAAATAAATTCAATTCCTTGTGAAATAGCCATCCAACATATTCAGGTCCAGATGTCTTCTCTGACAAATTCTACTAAATATATAAAATAGAAACAATACCAATTCTACACAAACTCTTTCAGAATATATAGAAAGAAGAGGCCCTTTCAACTCATTTTATACCCTGTTATCAAAAGAGTGGAGTAATCAAACGTGTCAAGTCTCTTAGACAGCTACTCACTAACCTATATTTGGAGAATTAAAAATGTCTTAAATGTAGCAGAACAAGGAAGAAACAAATAGTCATTTTGCCATGTTTTGTTGTAGACCCTGTTATGAATCTAAGAGGTTGGTTTTACTTAGCTCCATATAGTAAGAGTCAAGGTTGGGTGCAGAGAGTGAAAAAAGAACACGTGCCATCAGTGATTTCAAAGAATATGGTCTATTTAACACAGAGAAGAGGTAAAATACCTGATTAAAGAAATGCATGAGGGTTCTTGGATAATGTTAAAGACCTGCGAAATTTTGTGGCCATGAATTAACAATGTGATGTTCTTATTTCTCATTGTCATTGTCTCTGGGGTGTTTCACTTCTGTATTCATCCCCACATGGTGGCACGGCACTCTGTACAAAACTCTCTGGTGCATAATCTCCCCAGGAATATTGCTCTCATAAATGGTTTAATTCAACACCCCAGACATGGCATAGAAGAAAGAGCATGAGGTTAGGGAGTTCACCTTTTAGGAGCTGTTTAACCCTGAACAAGGTTCTTTTTTGATTTTTTTTTTTTAAGTTGTACTCATTTTGAGAGAGAGAGAGTGGGGGAAGGGCAGAAGGAGACGGAGAGAAATCCTCAAGCAGACTTCCCACTGAGGAGGGAGCCCCACGTGGGGGACTGGATCCCAGGACCCTGAGATCATGACCCGAGCTGAAGGCAGAAGCTTAACCCACTGAGCCACCTGGGTGCCCTTCAATTTCCTCATCTTTAACATGAGAACAATTATTATTTACATAAGATTCATTAGAAATAAAACTTCTAACATATATATATAGAGAGAGAGAGAAAGAGAGAGAGAGTAATTCAACAGATGCCAGCCACTAATATAAAAAAGAGCACTAACATTTCTAGGAGGGGTCCTCACCACACCTCACTTAGCTCCATGCAACATGGTCTACACAATAGGCTGAGGTAGTCAGACACAACTGATAGTCATGCATTCACATAATCACTCCCTCGCTCTTATCCTTGCTTTCTTAAATTAGTCGACTTTATTTTTAAGAGAAGTTTTAGGTTTAAAGAAAAAAAATGAAAAAAGTATAGACTTCCCATACACTGTCTCACCCTTCTCCCCCACCCCCACACACACAACTCCCACTATTATTAGCCCTTATTATTAACATCTTGGATTGGTGTGGTACATTCATTACAACCTATGAGCCAATTTTGGTACATCATTATATAACTGAAGTCTATAGTTTACAGCAGGGTTTGCTTTTTGTGTTGTACACGTCTATGGGTTTTGAAAAATTCATAATGTTATGTATCAACAATTACAATATCATATGAAATCATTCCATGATTGTAGGTTGCTCATTGACCTAGGGATATGATTCTTGCTTTGGGTGTGAGAGTTCTTGGGTTCAAATCCTAGATAAGCCCACTTCCTTTTCAATCACTTGTATTTAGAGAATCCCCCCAAAAAAGTATTTCCTCAAAATACTTTCATGGCCCTAAAATTCCTGTGTTCTCTTCTGTTTCATACCTTCTACCTTTACTGGAAACCCTGGCAACCATGGATCATTTTACTGTCTACAGCTGCCTTTTCCAGAACGTCATATGGCTGGAATCATAGAGTACTTAGCTTTTTCAGATTGACTTCTTTCACTTCACCATATACATTTAAGGTTCCCATATGTCTTTTCATGATTTGATAGCTCATTTCCTTTTATCACTAAATAATAATACCTTTGAATGGATGAATCACAGTTGGTTTATTCATTCGTATATTGAAGGGCATCTTAGTTACTTCCAATTGTTGGCAATTATAAATAAAGTCCTATAAACATTCCTATGCAGAGTTTTTGTAAATTTTGAAGTCATTTGTGTAAATATCAGGGAGAATGACTGAAGGATTGTATGATAGGATTATGTTTAGCTTTGTAAGAAACTGTCACACTGGCTTCCAAAATGGCTGTAAAATTCTGGGTTTTGGTTTATGATAGTGTATCTAAAAATCCATTGCCAAAACCATGTTAACCTGAATTTTTTCCTGTTTTGTCTCACATAAGTTTTAGTTTTGGTTTTGCATTTAGTTCTATGATCCACTTTGAGTTACTTTTGTGAAAGGTTTAAGGTCTGTGTCTAGATTTTTTTTTTTTTTTTGGCCTGTAGATATTCAGTTATGCCAGAACCACTTATTGAAAATACAATCCTTTCTCCATTGAATTGCCATTACTCTTTTGTTTAGCTGACTATATTTGCATGGATCTATTTCCGAACTTTATTCTGGTCCACTGATCTATTTGTCTATATCACACTCTTTTGATTACTGTAGCTATACAGTAAGTCTTGAAGTCATACAATGCCAATCCTTCAAATCGGTTTTGCTTCAATATTATATTGACTATTCTGGATCCTTTGGTCTTCCATATAAACTTTAGAGTCGTTTTGTCAATGTTAGTAATATAACTTGCTGAGATTTTAATTGGGGTTGTGTTGAATCTATGTATCAAATTAGACAGCACTGACATTTCGACAATGTTGAGTTTTCAGGTGAATGGACTATTTCTGTGTTTATTTAGATCTTCTTCCATTTATTTCAACAGAATTGTATAGTTTTCCTCATATGAAGATAGTATGTGTTTTGTTAAATTTATACCTAAATAGTTAATCTCTTAATTTATAATGCATATGGAGGTGTATTTTTAAAGATTTATTTATTTTAGAGAGAGAGAGCGAGCATGTGAGCCAGGGGAGGGGCAGAGGGAGAGAATCTCAAGCAGACTCCCTGCTGAACATGGAACCCAACACAGGGCTTGGTCTCAGGACACTGAGATCATGACCTCAGCTGAAATCAAGGGTCAGGTGCTTAACTGACTGAGCCACCCAGGTATCCCTGGAGCTGTATTTTTAAATTTTAAATCCCAATTGTTCTTTGTTGGATGAATAGGAATTCTACTGGCTTTTATGAATTATTAACCTTTTATCCTGCAGCCTTGCAATAATCGCTAAATATTTCTGTCAATTCTTTGAGATTTTCTACATGGACAATCATGTCATCTCAGGACAATAACTATTTTATTTTGTCCTTCCTAATCTCTATACCTTTTATTCTTTTTCTTATCATACTACATTGACTAGGACTCCCAATATGTCATATAACACTGGTGAGATGGGACAACCTTGCCTTGTACCATACCTTAAGGGGAAAGCCACTAGTTTTTCACCATTAAACATGATATTAGCTGTGGGTTTCTGCAGATGTTCTTTATCAAGTTAAGGAAATTACCCTCTAGTTTGAGATCGCTGAAAGTTTTAAACATGAATTGGTGTTGCATTTTTTTAAATTTGCTGATCTACTGATATGATCATGTCATTTTTCTTCTTTAGTCTGTTGATATGATAGTTACATTAATTGCTTTGTGAATGTTGAATCATCCTTGCATACTTAGGATAAATGCCACTTGGTCATTGTGTAGAATTCCTTTTATACATTGTTGAATTCAAATTATTAATACTCTGTTGAGGAGTTTGGCATCTATGTTCATGAGAGACAATGGTTTTTAGTTTTCCTTCCTTGTAATGACTGTCTGGTTTTGTTATTAGAATACTTCTGGATTAATAACAAGTTAGAGATGTTTTCTCTGCTTCTATTTTCTGGAAAAGATTATTGAAAACTGGTATTTTTTTTTTTCCCTTAAATGTTTGGTAAAATTCACCAGTGAAAGCATCTGGCTCCAGTGTTTTCTTCTTCGGACGACTATTAATTATTGATTTGTTTAATG
This sequence comes from Ursus maritimus, assembly GCF_017311325.1. Lineage (NCBI taxonomy): Eukaryota > Metazoa > Chordata > Mammalia > Carnivora > Ursidae > Ursus > Ursus maritimus. The sequence goes on along the minus strand of NW_024425675.1, from coordinate 24,430,777 downwards.
AATATAAGCTTATTCAGGTTATCTATTTCTCTTTGTGTAACTTCTGGTAGATAGTTCCTATGAAGAAATTGATCCATTTCTTCTAAGTTATCAAATTTATGATTCTACAATGTCTTCCAGAAACTCCTGATGAGTTTTATTCAGATTATGTTCATTTGTTTTTTTTTTTTTTTTTTTTTCTTTTTCATGTCTTTTAATTGCTTGTTAAAAGCCAGACATAATGCATCAGGTAAAAGGAACTGAGATAAACAGGCCTTTCATTTGTGGTTTTATGATTATCTGCCTAGGAGTTATATGGCCTTGTTTACTGTTTATTGTAGCTGTGTGTGTCAGAGAATAAAATTTCTTCTTGTGTTCTTGTTTTTGTCTCCTCTGTTATCCTTGGGTGTTTCTTGGAGACTCTTAGATAGTGTCTGAGGCTTACAGTCCTTTCAGCTATAATCCCCTATTATTACAGAGGAACCCTATTGATGTGGTTTTAAGGTAAAGGTGGTGGGGAAGTGCTCTGTAATCCTGTAATTAGATCTCAGTCTTTCCATCAGCCTGTCCTTTGGCAGTTACTTTCACAAGAGCTTCCCAAGTCCTCCCTCCTTTAGGTGAAGCCGGAAGTCTAGTGTGACCTGGAGCTGGGTGTTTCCCTTCTTCAGGTCAATTAAGCTCTGCTCAAATCCCAGTGTGTTAGGCTCTGGTAAAAGAGTTTCTTCCAGGAGCAGTCTTTTGTCAAGGAGAACAGAATGTTCCAGGCATATTTCAAATGGTTTCTTTTTTCCGTTTTACTGACAGAAGTACAAGGGGATTTTTCTTTGATCTTCCTCCTGAGAATCTGGTAGGAATCCTGATGGTAAAATTCAGGAAAGTGTGAAGACCCCCCAAGATTGCCCTCCTCTCTGGAGTTTTTAACTTGCAGACTCAGCGTCACAGAGCCTCTGGAGGCTCACCAGCTACAGCTGTTTTGCTATCCGTGCCGATTCCAGCTGCCTCTGCTTGTGGGCTTCCTCTTCCATTAAGCTGTGGTGCTAGGGAACCACCTGCCTTTCCAGTTTTAGTGAAACTGCTTTGTTGTGTGACCCTAATTCCCTAATGGATCTAAGAAGAGTTGTTGATTTTTTTTTTTCTTTTCAACTTTCTTTTTTTGAAGATGGGACTGACAACTTCCAAGCTCTTCATATGTTAGACCAGAAATCTGTAGTTCAGAATTGAAGTTTCTGAGCTAAAAATAAGCATACTATATGACAATAATCTTATTTTAGGAATGAGAAAACTATGATGCTGATTAGATAAATTCCCCAAGTGACAACTGCAGTGAATTGCTGGATTGAGTCTACAACTCATACCTCCTAGCTTGCAGCCTTGTGCTCTGTTCCTTAGTCTCACCGTGCAAAGCCTGATCAAGGACCTGTACTCTTTTAAGAGTGATTTATAGTTTCTAGAATAAAGGTCCTTTACGTCTCTGGTTAAGTTAATTCCAAGGTAACGTATGGTTTTTGGTGCTATTGTAAATGGGATGGATTCCCTGATTTCTCTTTCTTCGTTCTCGTTATTCGTGTACAGAAATGCAACTGATTTCTGAGCATTCATTTTGTATCCCGCCACGTTACTGAATTGCTCTATAACTTCTAATAGTTTGGGAGTGGCTTCTTTTGGGTTTTCCATATAGAGTATCATGTCGTCTGCGAAGAGAGACAATTTGACTTCTTCTTTGCCGATTTGAATACCTTTGATCCCTTTTTGTTGTCTGATTGCTGTTGCAAGGACTTCTAGTACTATGTTGAATAATAGTGGCGAGAGTGGGCATCCTTGTCGTGTTCCTGATCTTAAGGGAAAGGCTTCCAGCTTTTCCCCATTGAGAATAATATTTGCAGTAGGCTTTTCATAGATGGCTTTTATGAGATTGAGAAAGCTAAATCGTGGAAGGAGGCGAGATGCCCTGCAACAGATGACTGGATTAAGAAGTTGTGGTCCATATATACAATGGAATATTATTCAGCAATCAGAAAGAATGAGTTCTCAACATCTGCTACAACATGGATGGCACTGGAGGAGATAATGCTTAGTGAAATAAGTCAAGCAGAGAAAGACAACTATCATATGATTTCTCTCATCTATGGAACATAAGAACTAGAATGATCAGTAGGGGAAGAAAGGGATAAAGAAAGGGGGGGTAATCAGAAGGGGGAATGAAACATGAGAGACTATGGACTATGAGAAACAAACTGAGGGCTACAGAGGGGAGGGGGGTGGGGGAATGGGATAGACCGGTGATGGGTAGTAAGGAGGGCACATATTGCATGGTGCACTGGGTGTTATACACAACTAATGAATCATCGAGCCTTACATCGAAAACCGGGGATGTACTGTATGGTGACTAACATAATATAATAAAAAATCATTATAAAAAAAAAAAAGGACCTGTACTCTTGCTGACTACTTCCCTTCAACTTCTCCCTTTTTACTGAATACTTTTTACTAGAATTTAATATGATCAAGCCTCTCCCACAAGGAAACAAGCATTTTCCCATGGCTGCTACCCCACCCTTTCTTTTATAAAAATAAGTTTTATTCAAAATGGCATGAAGTTATACCAATGTGGATGTACACATTCAACACATGGGTTTGTGAAAAATGTTCCACTGGAGGTAAGAAGATAATGTTAAATTACACATATGGTTTATCTTGATCTCATTCAATTTAGATATATTTTGATCATTCTATTATATACTATTTGTAGATAAATGAATATACATGGGGGACATACTCATAAAAAATTTGCTGATGAGAAATACAAAACAAAGAATTTGGAAGCTGATATAAATGATTACCAAATTCATCCTAACAGCAAATGTTGTTTAAATATGTAATTATCTACATATCCCAAGGGACTTATGTGATCATTTTCTCATTTAAATATGTATGTACATCTGCAGACACATTACTGGTTTGGATGTGAATTGAGAGCATGGTGTCCATTATCAAACGTAAGACCTCAAGCACTTTTTTTGTGGTTCTTATTGCCATACTCATACCTCTGATTTGCAAGTTTTCTGTGTCTTAATATTTTATAAATGTGTCAATTCCTAGGAGTTCCACTGATAATAAGATTCTATGCAAGATAGAGACAGGAGATAACAGTTCAATCACTGCATCGGTTCATCTGAGAACAGACACATTCTCGCATTCTTACTGAGCTTTTTTTCTTTTATATCACCATTAATATCCCAAAGGTGTCTCTGATCCTGTTTGTGATAACATAAATGTGTCTTCAAATTATACAAATTAAAATAAAGTTAAAGGCCAATAAAAGAACATGGCATCTGTATTTCTGACAAATGATAATATATGCTTGTGGTAGATCACACGCTACTAATTCTCTTATTTGAGTCCATGAAATCTAAAAATGAATACTGTCAAAATATCTGTACCTGCATGAGAATACATTATTTTTAGAACTAATAAGGATCTTAAAATGAATCTTATTGAATCTCTTTATTTTCAAGTAAAGAAATAAGCTCCATAAAGTTAAGTTATTGACAAGATTTAACTTACTTCTAGGTGGAAGCAGAACCAGGAGAACTTAGGTGTGTTGGTTAATATATGTCAACTTGACTGGGCCAGAGCATGCCGAGCTATTTACTCAAATACTATTCAGGGTGTTTCGTGAGGGTGTTTTTGGATGCACTTAACATATAAATTTGTAGACTGAATAAAACAGATTGCCCCCTCTAATGTGGGTGGGCCTCATCCAATCAGTCGAAACTCTGAACAGAACAAAGGCTGACTTTCCCTGAGCAAGATATTCATAGATGCACAGATATAGATAGATATACAGAGATAAACAGAGATAGAAACAGGTGATAGATATAGAGATAGAGATATATAGAGAAAGAGATCTCTATCTCCGTATACCTATCTATCCATCTATCTATACATACATACATCCTATTGGTTCTGTTTCTCTGGAGAAACCTGAAGTACTAATATTACATCACAGTATTAAAAAGGGCTTTTCATACTCTCCCACTCTACGATGCTCTTTCAAATTTAACATTGCCTGAGATAGAAGTATAAGTCAGTAAGCCCTTCACTGCCTAGAAGTCCATGAATTCTAGGGGACTGTTAGCAAGAGTGGGATGAGGTGGGACATCATGATACAGTGGGTAAGATTTATTGCACCTCTATGATTGGCCTGAAAGAATATGCAAAGTGTTTTTTTTTTTTTTTTAAGATTTTATTTATTTATTTGACAGAGATAGAGACAGCCAGCGAGAGAGGGAACACAAGCAGGGGGAGTGGGAGAGGAAGAAGCAGGCTCATAGCGGAGGAGCCTGATGTGGGGCCCGATCCCACAACGCCGGGATCACGCCCTGAGCCAAAGGCAGACGCTTAACTGCTGTGCCACCCAGGCGAAGGATTTTTCTTAACAAAGTTACATTGATTTACTCTGAAAAATATTAATTAAAATTACCATGAATCTCAAAATTTAGATTCTGAGTTTTGGGGTATGTTTTATAGTGTGCATAATATATTTACATATATACATCAAAATGGTTTTGGCAGGTCCTATGTTGTTGATTGTCCACATATATTTGAATCCATGGGAACACTATTATTTTCAAGACCTATATGAGAATATATTAGTAATATTTCATATCATGTAACCCAACCATAGAAATAGGATATGTAGGAATATATGAATTTCACACATAGTATAACCCATTGTAACAGTAGCACATAACCCTTATTACTGCTTAGCAAATTAATTTCAGATTTATTTTATGCCGTTTATGTTGTGAAGGACACATGGAAACTCAAATCCAAATCTGTATATTAATGAGATATGTTACATTTAGATTCCACTCTGTCTTTCTTTGATAGCAATTTTCAAATAAAATCTATTATGACACTGACAAGTCTATGCATTTCAATGAAATAAATCAAAGTTCATTTCTTAAAAACCATGATCTTAGGATAAAATATTGTTAAATACTTCATGATTTATTCTATAAAAAGATTCGATAAAAAGAATAATAAATAGAGGTCATCCAATTTCTCTATTGCTCTTTTATGACGTTGGTCAAAGGGTACTTTACTTTTCTCCACACTGGAGATTTGTGGTCTCAGCTTCATTTTAATAACAAGAATTAAAATGAATCCAAGTCTGCTTTGACCCTTATTTGTATTCAAATGGCCATTACAGAGACTGAAGTAGAAAACAGTGCACAAACATATGGAATCTGAGTTCTGTGGGAAAAGTGCAGTTAGAGCTGATACATTAAGTCAAGAGAGTTAATAGGTTTATGAAAAATAAAGTCTTCCCATCTGTTCTACCAACAAAGGTAAACCAGAGGACTTACCCTTTTCTTCATATTTAACTAGTACAGCTGACTCTTGAACAACACAGGTTGGAACTGTGTGGGTCCACTTGTTCACAGATGTTTTTGAATAAATACAGTACTGTATATGTATTTGCTTTTCCTTATGATTTTCTTAATAACTTTAGTTTTCTGTTCTCTAGCCTACTTTAAGTATACAATATATAATACACACAGCAAACAAAATATGTGTTAAACAACTGTTTATTCTATTAGTAAGACTTCTGGTCAACAACAGGCTATCAGTAATTAAGTTTTGGGAGAGGTAAAAAGTTGGATGTGGATTTTCAACTGTGCGGTGGTTGGTGTCCCTAAGCCCCACACTGTTCAAGGGTCAACTGTAATCCCATATTAATACACTGCTCATTGAACTGCACAGCAAACGGAGGACAGAGTAAGAGTATTTATAAATTAATTTCAAAAAAAGCACTTGGAGGTGGGGGAAGAAAAGAAAGGGGAGTGGGCTTAAGAGCCGAGCTCTTGTGAGGTAGCAATTTACTCTTCAGTAGGCCAGGCTGTTGCTCAGGTTTAAGAGCAAGTTCCAACTGTTCTTTAAAAAAAAAAAAAAAAAAAAAAAAAAAAAAAAAAAAAAAAAGAATGAGGTATAGTAACCATAGTAACTGACACACCACATGACATTGATATTTTCCCTCCTGAGAAGAAAAAAGCCCATTTTTAAAGCAACTGTCACACACACAAAAAATACTTTCTGATAAACTTACTTAAGTTTTAAACTGCTTCCCCAAGGACAAAAAAAAAAAAAAAAAACAAGCAACCTTTTAACAGGTCCACACATTTAAAATTATGAGGAGTCAAACAAAAATTTCAGGGATTTATTATTTATAAATTAATCTGAGCTATTGAAAATGTCAGTTGTCATTGTGCAGCCTCTCATGAAATGCAGTAATTTCTTAGGTGATATTTATATTTATATCAGGGAAGGGAGGATGGATGACTATTTCTTAATAAAATAATCATTCTGGCCCATATTCTTCAATAAATGACTGACTGATTTACTTGAAAGTCGTCACATTCTATGACACTAAATTCTGCCCTGAATATTTATTATTAATATTTCAATCTACCTTCCTTTCTTTCCTTCCTTCCTTCCTTCCTTCTTTCTGCTTTCATGTTCTTACTACTGAATATCTCATTATAACACAAGTGTCTCATTTATCAAAAGCTACTCGAGAAAATAGAGTCAACTTTGTATTATTTGGCTTGATAGGATATCAATAATTCAAAATTGTACATAACTACCTCCCGCCATCATTTATGTAACTCTTATTGACTGTCATTGCTGGGAAAATATTTTTCAATACTTATGGCAATATGAAAAAGGCCATGATATGGGAAGACACTGGACTGGGTCCTTCAATACTAAGGGGGTCAGAGGGAAGCGTAAGAGCCAGCCAAGGAGAGGGAGAAGAAACAGCCAGTAAGACAGAGAGAAAGCTGTATCCAATGTTGCTGGAAAAAACCCGAGCATTTTCATTGACATTAGGGACAGAGAAGTCAATAGCCTCAGGGCCATGGTAAGAGTAAAACCAGACCGCAGTAGTTTACAAGAGAATAGGAGTAAAAGGGTTAGAGAGAGAGTTTGTGTAGGTAATATTTGCAAACTTTTTAAAAAAGGGGCTAAAGATAATTGTTGCTGGATTCATATATATATATATATATAACCAACCAACCAACCATATGTGTGTGGGTACATATGTAAGTAAAGTGAGCTAGCTCTTTGTCCCTTCCCATAGTAGAATCTAGTCAACTCATCTCCTCTCTCGTTTCTGCAATCTAATAGCCAGTATCTCTTTCTCCATTTCTTACCAAAACAAAATAAAACAATGTAAGTAAAGTAAAAAAGGAAATTACTTCATAGTCCATATACTAGCAATACATATCAAAAGTTAAAAAAAAAGAAACAGATATATACCTATTTGACCATATAGTCTAGTCAGTACATGCCAAAATAGGACCTGGCTAGTTCAGATGTATGCCCAATTACACAGTAAGAAATAGAAAGGTTTTTTTGTTTTGTTTGTTTTTTGTTTGTTTGTCTTTTTGTTTTGTTTTTTTTGTGTGTGTGTTTTTTTTTTTAGCTACGGGACAAAAAAAAAAAAAATGAGGTCTTTATGAGGTCTTATGTCAAGTGTTGATGTGTCTTTCCCACCCCAACCCCACACCTGGTCTAATGGCATAGTAGGCAATGAGATCAAGGTTTTAGATCCTCTGAGCTAGTGGGATCCTAGCTCCAACACAGGCTGGATTACTGACCGAGTCAGTCCAGATCTTTAAGGACCTCAGGAGGTGTTGTAAAGCCATGTCCACCCACTGTCATTCTTATTTGTCCTGCACATTTGTCCTTTTTGTCTGCTGGCTTACTGAGTGAAAGCAACCTTGGTATCCCCAAATGTCTTTGAACCTTGACAAACTCTTTGTACTCTCAAGTCTATCAGGCATAGTTTAGTATTACAGGCCTGATCTGGGAAGAAAGTGTTGTCAACAAAATAATGAAGCCATGCTGTGAAAAGCAAAACAAAACAAAACAAAAACAAAACAACTTAGGAGAAGCTCAAAATTCCCTTAGAATTGTACCTCATTGTACATTGGTATCATAGACTTTGAATACATTATTAACAATATTTTTGGAGCTTTGCAAATATTGCTCCATTGTTTTCTAGCCATAAAAGCTGTTAAGTGGTCTGAGGTTTTGTGGTTTTCGTTTTCTCGTAGATGGCTTACATGCCCGAAAACTTTTTTCCTGTTTTAGGTCATGATCCTTTAAGCAGTAAATTTAGAACTTTTTTTTCAGGAAAATGATCTTTTTTTTTAATATTCCATTTTGAATAGTGTTTATCTTCATTTATTGGATATTCTCCCTCAAAGGTACAAATGATCCCTGCTTAATTTCTTTTCAATATCAAATAGCTTTTTTAGATTGTTTTCACATATTTGTCTTTTTCATCTACATTTTCTCAAGATTTTTCCTGTAATTAAAAAAAAAATTAACTATGGTCTCTGATGATTCTAATTTAATGTTCTTTGGAGCAATTATGTGGGCTCTTTATTTAATCAGACCTATAACTTCTCATATCATGTTATTTTTTATTCATTTCCTTTTTGAAATATTTTTTATTAAAATAAGTTTTAATAAGATGCCATCATATGGAAAAAAGAAAAAAGGTGAGAGAATTCATTTCTCTTAATTGTATTACAGTTTCTTCTATAAAGACTCCTTGTCTGTTACATATTTTCTCCCTCCTCACTCTCTCTTTCCTTCCTTTTTTCATCCCTCTTTTCCTTCCTATACTTTATTTACATAGGACCAATACCATTTCTTTTCATCTCCAATGCCTGAGGATTTCTTCCCCAAACTTCTGTTTGCTCTGATACAATACTGTGATATTTTAAACATTTAACATTTACAACTGTATATGGGACTTGTTATTCTTCCGAAACTACAACTTAAAGGGGATTGTTTTTGTTTTACCTATTCACTTGTTTGTGTCAGAAAAGGTCCCTATAAAAGCTAAAATGCTATGACTCTGTTGTTATTGCTAGAATATCTGGCTCTGCTCTCGCTTTTTGGACAGTTAAATTCTATAACAAGACTCACTTCACATAGTTGAAGGGCATATATCATTCCACTGAGGGATATCTTCAAGTTTGAGATAGCCTTAAAACCATTATTTGCATGACAGAATATATACACTATGTTTCCTGCCTTTTCTTATTGCTACCTCATCCCCAATATCCATTTCCTTACTCCTTGGTTGAAACAGGATGAGAGAGAGTGCTCAAAGAGTTTGTAGTTCTACATTCAGGGATTGTTAATTCATGAGTATTACTCTCAGGGAATCTGAAAATTGTTAAATATCATTTATTTCCAGAATATTCCATGTCTTGCTTTTGTGTGTGTGTGTGTGTTTGTTTGTTAATTTGGTTCCTCTTTTTTTATTGATGCTGTTGGGATTTTCCATTTTTCATTGGCTTCTATGGAAGAGAGATTCTATGATATGGCTTCAATGAGCCATCTTAACCTGGATGTCTCCATTAATCTACATTTTAAATTAATTAAAAAAAAACTTATATTAAATAAACCCAATGAAGCATCTCAGCTTACTTGTCAGGCCATCCCCATCTTTTCCACAAAATATTTTAACTGGGATCATAGTTAAGACTTCTATTTTTTAATAAAACTAAACATTAGAAATAACATTTTCCTTTGATTTTTTTCTTGTGGTAATATTGATAATGTAATGTAATGTCTTACTCCATTACATTACACTTGCCCTCGCAATGAAGCTTTTATCTGTGTTTTATTTAAAGAAAAAATTATGTAATTCAGTAATCTCTACGTAAGAACATTTTTCAGGATTTTTCAAGTCTATTTTTTTTCTATTATTTTCATTCAAACATTACAAATGGGAATTAAAACTCATGCGGAGACAGGAGAACTTCTAGATCAGGGAAAATAAAATATAATTTTCCATATTTTTTCAAAGGATTTTAAAAAGTGGCACCAGGACACATTATATTCCCTTTGTGTTGCTGCCTGAATTTATTAAAACTGTTTTGAATAGAGTCCTTGAAATTTTACCACAGGACACATTCCAACATTAATTCCAGGGAAATGGATAAGAGGCTCTCACAGCTCTCTCCCTCCCTCAGACAAACCACAGCTCAGTCAGTACCACATCGTGTTACTTTTCTTTCTATAGTTGCTAAAGAGATTGGTGGTAATTTTAGAAAAGCTAACAGCATCTGGAGGTGTCAGTGTTCTCGGGAGCAATTTTGATCAAAAGAGAATATATAGTACGTATACTGAAATTTGAACCTACTCAAACTTTAGGGGATGCAAGGACAGAATTAAGCACCGTTCTAGTCAGTTGGAACCTCCAGGTAAGGAGAGAACACAATTTACTTTTCCAATTCAGTAAGTCTTCAAAAAACTTTAAAGGTGGGGTCAGGTAAGCGTTTTAACCTTTTAACCTCAAAGAGTTAATCCAAAGTAACTTTTTTTTTTCTATTTACAGTATGGTTTACTGAATACTTTTACTTATATCAAGTGCCCTCTTTCATGCCCATCACACAATTACCCCATCCCCTCACCCAGCTCCCTTCTAGTAACACTCAGTTTGTTCCCTATAGATAAAAATCTATTATGGTTTGCCTCCCTCTACATTTTTATCTTATTTATCCTTCCCTTCTGCTACGTTCATCTATATTGTTTCTTAAATTTCACATGAGTGAAATAATATGGTATTTGTCTTTCTCTGAGTTATTTTGCTTAGCATAATACCCTCTAGTTACATCCACATCACTGCAAATGGCAAGATTTCATTCTTTTTGATGGCAGAGTAGTATTCCATAGGCACCAAATCTTCTTTATCCATTCATCTGTCGGTGGAGACCTGGGCTCTTTCCATATTTTGGCAATTGTGGACATTGCTGCTACCAGCTATAAATATCGGTGTGCATGTGCCCATTTGAATCACTATGCTTGTATCCTTTGGATAAATACCTAGTAGTATAATTGCTGGCTCATCGAGTAGTTCTATTTATAACTTTTTGAGGAACCTCAATACTGTTTTCCACAGTTTGTATTCTCACCAACAGTGTAAGAGGGTTCCCTTTTCTCTGCATTCTAGCCAACATGTGTTGTTTCCTCAGTTGTTAATTTTAGCTTTTCTTACTGGTGCTAGGTGGTACCTCATTGTGGTTTTTATTTGTATTTCCCTGTTGCCAAGTGATGTGGAGCATTTTTTCATGTGTCTGTTGAACTCTTCAGTTTAGCTAGGCTGGAAAAACTGGGCCAGGGTGTTAAATATAGAAATAACAGACTATGAGGGATAAAATAAAAAATAAATAAATAAAAAATAAAAAAAGTTGTGTTGGTTCCGAGAAATAAGCAACTGATTGCAGAGTAAGAAAAAAGTTCACTACATGGGATGTGAAAGGACTGCCTACGTTAAGACATACTTAAAGCTTTGCACAATTAACTGTTCTTTTAAATATGCAAAGTAATTTAAAGAGTACATATTAAATTTATTTCTGATTCCATGGAAAGGTCCTGAAAAATTATTGAAAACTCACAGACTGAAAATGCCTTGCCACTGAGAGCAGTTTCCCTGAGTTTCTGTATCAGTGAGTTGGTCATTCAATTGCCTGCATGACTGAACTCTGGATAGACCTATAAGAGAGGGGTGATGTTTTGCTGCCCTAGTGCATTCTAGACTGAATGTGTCTCCCCCAAATTCATAATTTAAACCCTAACCCCCAATATGACTGTACCGGGGGAGGGGAGGTTTTGGAGGGTACTTAAATTTAGACAAGGTCATGAGAATGGAGCCTCCATAACAGGATTATTGCCCTTATAATTCGAGACCAGAGAGACTGCAGTCTCTGTACCATGCAAGGACACATCAAGAGGATGTCCATCTGCAAACCAAGAAAAGAGCTCTCACCTAAAACCAAATCACCTGGCTCCATGATCTTGGACTTCCCAACCTCCGAACTGGGAGAAGCAATATCCGTTGTTTAAGCCACCCAGTATATGCTGCTATAATAGCCCAAACTGACATACATAACATAAATGCTTTTCTAGGTCATATGTCAAGCAGCCATGCATTTTTAATGGATTAAGTCATTTCTGAGAGAAAATAAGCAGTGCCCAAAAACATCAGGTAGTTATTTCATTATTCTCAACTGGCAAATGATGAGTGCTCTGAAGGGAAGGTCCAGATGAAGTAGTGGTATTGATTCTGAAAACAATTCCAGACAATGTAGATGACACAAAAATGTGCAAAGGATATTTCACAGGGCAAATGAGGAGAGAAAGGATAAAAGTGAAAATGAGAACAGGGTGTGCTGATCCAAAAACTGCATCTGAAGTCTGTGGGATGTAAATAGCAAGGCTGCTGTCTTCCATGCCCTGCGATGGAGAGTTGTAATATCTAATTCGCTGTTCAATGTGTCTTCAGTTCACCCAGCAACATTATCAGTAATTACAAGGAGAGAGCATCTCTCACATTATGAAAATCCAGGCTCTGGCAAAAAAGCCTCTGTCATCATCCAACCTGGTTCATCCTGATGAAGGATCGTTGCCAGAACAGGAAGGGCTTTTGTGTTTTGAATCAGTGCTTTTTTTCTCTTGCCTGCTATGTGATGGAGAATGTTTTGCCTAATTGCACATTTACCAGTGGAGCTCAAGAATTAACAAGAATATCAAATTTCTGTTGGATAACCTCATTCCACATCCATAGGGAAAAATAAATAAATACTGCTTGTACGGATTCTTGTTGCAACTAATTTATTCTTTTATTTTTCTTCAGATAATAGGAGTCAAAAATCTCCCAACTGAAGCTGTTACTGAAATGTAGAAAATCTTCCACGTTTAAAGAAGTCTGCTTTTTAGGGCCTGGTTATAGAGTAAAAGTAATTCACCGTGAGTATAAGACATCAGATATGCAGACCCAAGTGGGTTTCCTATTACCCTTTGCTTTTCCCGTGTGACACAAACATGTATTCCAATTGGAGGTTATTTTTAGTGAGTTTCAGAATCGTGGAAATGCTCCTTCTGGTAACATTTCCTAAACTCATTTTTCTGTCTTTTGTCTTCCCAGCTGGTATACATCAGAGCTTGCAGTTCTCTTCTCTCTGCACAAATGGCCATACCCAGGTGTTCTAGACGGAGAAATACCCCAAACAAGGGCGATGGTTACTCACTCCGTATCACTAGCTTCTACATTAGTATCCGTGTTGTAGTAGCTACACCAAGATATAAATAAGGAACTAACAAGGTACTGAATGAATTAATGGAACCAGGGGGCAGGAACAGGGCCAACGCAGGAAGTCAGGAAAGGTTTTCCTGAGAAAGTGAAGTTTGAAGTGATATTTGAGAAAAAAATGGGAATTAACTAGGTGAAGCAAAGAGGGAGGAGAAAATAAAGATCTCCTGTCCATTTGTTTGAGACCAAAATATCCTACTGACAATCTTATAGGGTTTAAGATAGAGTCATTCTTCAAAGCAGGATAAGCTGGGTCGTGGTGCATTAGTGCTAAGCTGCAGATACACCTGCTTATCTCCAACCCTCAACTTACTCTCACTGAGTCTCTTTTGTGGTAATAGGGCTTTAGTGTTCAAGTTCCAATCTTGGATATGTTCCTTTCTTCTTCCCCCTTGGATACGTCCCACTGCAGCACTAGACCACTATTGCTACAAATATTCTGCATTCCTATTGAAGTAAAATGTTTCCCGTAACCTGAACTTGAACTGTCTTTTGGCTTTGCCATTCTCCCCATGTCTGAGGTAGATTCTTGTGGATGGATTTTGCTCTTTGCATACAGACCTGCAGATATAATCTGGTACCGGCTTACCCATGTCTTTTAGCCATATAATCACTGATTCTCCACCATTCTTCTCACTAAGTTTCTTGATTAAGATTCCTGTATTTCTGGTGATGATATTTGCTTGAACAAAGCCCACGGTTGCTTTCTTTGGAGACTCTGATGGAACGTAAGCTATGTGCTTGGCTATGGCTACTGAACATATATCTCATGCCTATGAGTGAGTCTAGAGTGTGTAGAAGCACCCAACCCCACCGAAGCAAAGTGAACAGACCTTTTAGTTTTTTTCTCTAAAAAAAAGAAAGAAAGTTTTATTTGATCCCAAGTTAGGACAGCTGCCTGGGATACGCAATCCTCAGAATGAAGAGAGTACTCTGGAGAAAGAAAGAATGTTTGATGCAGGGTTTTATATATATACACATATATGTTTGTTTACATGAAGAGTTCCAATTCATCAGGACATAAGACATTTCAGAAAATTACAAACTTTATCTTATGTTTTCAGAATGTACAAGGTTGTGGGCTTCAGAGATATGGGAAATTACGGAGATTCTTATTCTTATCTCTAGAAATGTTTCTTTTAGGTTATTTGTTAACAAAGCAGATGTGCAATGTGGGCTTGGGGCAGAAATAGTGCCCATGGTTTGAAGTTTGGTTAAATCATTCTGACCTTGGTAAAAATTAAACATATAGCTTTCCTGATTGTCCCGGAGCAGAGCCCACAGCACTAAAAATTGAAATGTTCTTTGTCACTACAAATAAGTTATCATTATTTCTGAACAGCCACTATATATGGTGGCCATCAACACAAGCCTGTAGGACACCAACCATCAGTGTCTACTGTAGCATTCTGAATCCCCAGGATTTCTGGGTTTGGGAGCTCTGCTGAAACAGTAAAGTCATATGGAAATATGACCCTACAGACTAAAGTATGAAGGCGAAAGAAGGAAGAAGAGTATGTCCTGTGGCCCTGACCAAGGAAACTTAAGTTCCTAACTTCAGTGGCAGGTTAGCTCCGGATGCACCTCTGGTCCTCTTTACAACAGGACTCCTTTTTGACTGGAGAAACTAAAAATTGAACATTTCCTATTCAGAAATACTCCACATTTATAGTTTATTTATTCTGATAGACACATATGTATTTAGTGTCAACGTTTGAGTGCTGGAGATAACAAAGATAAATAAAAACGGATACACTCTATACCTTCAGAGAATTTACAACCCAAGGAGAGAAAGAGATACAAATCAAAGAATATTATACACATGTATGGGATTTTAAAATGTAAATGTGCCTACAGATAAACAGAGAGGTACATGGTGCTGGGTGGGGGAGGAGAGAGAAGGACCAAGTCAGGAAGCGAAGAAAGACTTTTTTGAGAAAGTGAAGCTCAAAATGAGAACTGAAGGAAAGCAGAGGTTAACCAGGGGAGGGAAAGAAGGAAGCACATTCAAAGGAGAGACAAGAGCATGTACAAAGGCCCTCTGACATTGAAAATGCTGATCAGAGGCTATAATTCCTGGATAACAAAGTCACGTAAAGTGCAGTGTAAAATAAATCTGCAGCATGTATGGAACTATGCATACTGAGGCTGGCTGACCCTGTTTGGAAATTCTGTGTTATCCAAGGATCATTAGAAAGGCACTGAAAGGATTCTAAGCATGTGGTTTTTCCTTCTGAAAAGATTACTTTGGTTGCTCTCTGTAGAATGACTGAAAAAGACTAGATGGCAACATGGTGTACTAGATGTTGTAAATATCCTCCAAAGTAAGGTTAAAAGTAAAACATAGTTGAACTTACAGAAAGAAATAGAAACTGTAGTTTAAAGAAAAATGACAAGGAGGGGTGTCTGGATGGTTCAGTTGGTTAAGGGCCTGCCTTTGACTCTGGTCTTGATCTCAGGGTCCTGGGATCAAGATTCACGTTGGGCTCCCTGCTCAGCAGGGAGCTTGTTTCTCCCTCTCCCTCCGCCCCCACCCCGATCTCCCTCTCTCTCTCTCTGAAATAAATGAATAAAATCTTTATAAAAAATGGCAAGGAAATTAAAAATCAGGGTGGTAAACTTCCATTGATGATGTAACTCCCAGGAGAGATGTGTTGCTCTCTGTAACTTATAGGATGGATTTTAATGACCTGTTGGGGGAGAAAGAAAAGGTAAAGCCTCATGTCCTTGGAAGTGATGTGTGTGACCATGATACTTCATATAAAGGAAGGGCGCTGAAGAGAACATCATGTGGAAAGGGTAGCCTAGTTAAGAAAAAAAATCCGCCTATTATAAAGGAGAGATCCAGATCATTTTTCTGTCTACAGTAGACCCTGGGAGTATATAAACATTACTGCAGTCAGAATTTATAACGTGGGCCATACCCACTGTGAATTTAAGGTTTGATTTCATACCATCTGAATGTACCTGGACACTCTAAACATGGAAGTGATCCTAAATGGATCACTTATTTGTAACACTCTAAACAAATGGAAGAAATGATTCCAAAATCTTCCTGTAGATTCCTACTTTGCCACAATCTTCACAATATTTTCACACTGAAGTGGTACTTTGCTAAATAAGCATTAAGTACAAAATCACACATTACAAAGCACATAAGGAAAGTAACGACCTTAATTAGAAGCAAGCAGAGAAAATGCAAAGCAGATCAGACTTCCAAAGTGTCTTTAGGATAAAGATGTGGTGTGTGTGTGTGTGTGTGTGTGTGTGTGTGTGTATAATGGGATATTACTCAGACATCAAAAAAAAAAAAAAAGAAAAGAAATCTTACCATTTGCAATGAAGTGGATGGAACTAGAGGGTATTCCACTAAGGGGAATAAGCCAATCAGAGAAAGACAATTATCATATGATTTTATTCATATGTGGAACTTAAGAAACAAAACAGAGGATCATAGGGGAAGAGAGGGAAAAATAAAATAAGACAAAATCAGAGAGGGAGACAAACCATAAGAGACTCTTAACTATAGGAAACAATCTGAGGGTTGCTGGAAGGGAGGGAGTTGGAGGAATGGGGTAACGGGGTGATGGGCATTAAGGAGAGCATGTGATGCAATGAGCACTGGCTGTTATACACAACTGATGAGTCACTGAACTCTACCTATGAAACTAACAATACACGATACGTTAATTAATTGAATTTAAATTTAAAAAAAGTCTTTAATCACACACATTCTCTCTCTCTCTCACACACACACACACACACCTCCATGTAAATAATTATACTTTTACAATAAAGAAAAGAGTACATTCAACATATGAGCAATACACAAACCATACTACCATTTAAATCACAGCAAATATTTTTAAAAGCTGAAATGTAGATATCATTATAAGATATACTTATGAAGTATTAAAATGTTAAATATTCAAAACTAAAAAGATAGGGAAAAATAAGACAGACGTAGGGGCGCCTGGGTGGCGCAGTCGTTAAGCGTCTGCCTTCAGCTCAGGGCGTGATACTGGCGTTATGGGATTGAGCCCCACATCAGGCTCCTCCGCAATGAGCCTGCTTCTTCCTCTCCCACTCCCCCTGCTTGTGTTCCCTCTCTCGCTGGCTGTCTCTATCTCTGTTAAATAAATTAATAAAATCTTTAAAAAAAATTAGACAGATGTACTCCAAAAGATAGCTGGTACACAAATATAATAATTTGGACTTTTTTAAAGAAAATAATTGAGAGAGATAATTTGTATTCATCTTCACACTAAAGCTACAAAATTTATAATCACAATATAACACACAAAAAAAACCTGATAAACTTTACATGATGTGTGAATATTTTAATATAACTCTCAGAGTTATTGATAGATGATGAACATAAATAATTACCCTGGAGAAAAAAAAAAAAAAATATTTGAAAAACACAAATAAAGAGAAGAACTTGATGATATATTTAACCCTTGAAAGAAACAATTAAAGATAATACATTTTTTCCAAGTATATATATTTGATTAAAGGATCCTATCAAAAGTAGTAAATCGATTCTCAAAAATTCAGAAAATTACTGGCAGTCAGGACTTATTTTCTAAATACAACAGAATTATGAATAACTAAACATATCCTAAAAGTTGATAAGGTTGAAAATAAAAATTAATTTTAATAATTTATGGTTCAATGAAGAAATAGAAAAGTAAATAGAAAACAATGAAATGCTCCATATCCAATTGTTCTGAATTTAGATTTTCACCTTTCAGCCATAACAAGCCTCCCTACTAAAATCAAATGGTTAGCTATGAACATATAAATATGTACGTACACACACACACACACACACACACACACACACACAATTTGAAAACCGTAGAAATTTACCAAGGCAGCATAATTTGAGTGTCCAAGCTACTCAAGAAATAGGATACTCATTGAACTGAGCCCAACATTCCAAGGTGCTTTTCCTGTCAAGCTATTTGCTGATGCTTAAGCAGTGCATTACCAGACGCGTAGCAGCTGTTATGAGGCAGCATTTCTCACTATGCCACATTAACCCCAGCTCCAAGCTGCAGAAACTATTTCAGGAAACAATGGCTGAGAGATCACAGGCTCCCTTCCTCCAACCAGCTTCCACTCATAACGTGGAAGCTTTACCCCAAGCATGGAAGGTAGACAAGATGAAGCCACACGTACCCTTAGTTGAGCTTACTCAAAGGACAGAGGCCCCATACAATGAGATATGAGGCATGAAGACCAGAGGCTATCACCCTGCCTAGCACTCTGCTTGTAAGCAGGGAGGGCATTCGTAGAGAAGTGATACATGGTTTCCATTCCAACTCTGGAAATGAAAGCAGGTGCCTTATTCATAGGGAGAGACAAGACATAAGAATAGAAAGCTCTGAAGCTCTTTCCAAGGGAACTAACTTTTTTGGAACAGATAGAATGTGAAGAAGTTCAAGCCTAAAGACGTTACTGATAACAGCAAAGATTCTGATGTTGTGCAATGAAGAGAAGACTGATAGCTCCATGAAGACAAACAGGTTAACTATAGATCAGATATGAGGTTAACAGAGTCAGTGAAAGAGACAGACAAGAAGAGCTCCCTGGAGTTGAAAGAAGACTCAAAAATTGGTCTCAAAGACCACTTTGCAAAGGCCTAAATTTCATTTGTTCTTATGTTATGGCAATCTATCCTCACAACTTTGTTGAAAGCGATTGAGTGGTGAGCCAGCAATTGCTGTAGGTGAACAGCTGGGTGTAATACCAACAAGAACAGACAGCTTAACAGTGAGATCAGGGAAAGAAACAGTCAAGGGAACCCAGCCAGTGTTGACTGTCATGCCAATATGATTGTGAGAATGCCCCAGGCTGTGAACTGCAGCAGAAAAAAACTTCACTGAAATATGCCAGCTATGTCACTAAAAAAATAAACAAGCCCCATTTAAAAATGAAGGCAAAATAAAGACATTCCCAGATTAACAAAACAAACAAGTAAGCCTAAAGGATCTCCTTGCTGACAGGCCCACCTTACAAGAAACACAAAAAGAAGTTTTGGTGAGGCTGAAAGTAGGTGATCCTAGAAAGTAAACTGGATACACACACAAAAGAATACTGGTAAAGGTAATAATGTAGCTAAGTACAGTATAATTGCAAATCCCCCTTCTCTTCTTACCTGATTTAAGAAGCAATCACATAATATCTTATGTATATAAACTGTAGATTGCTTTGGGCAGGGCATTTTAACATGTTATTTTTTCTAATCCATGAACATAGACTATCTTTCCAATTGCTTGTGTCATCTTCAATTTCTTTCATCAGTGTTTTATAGTTTACAAAGTAAAGCTCTTTCACTTCCTCAGTTAAGTTTATTCCTAGGCATTTTATTCTTTTTTGGTGCAACTGTAAATGGGATTGTTTTCTTAATCACTTTTTCTGCTACTTCATTATTAGTGTATAAAAATGCAACTAATTTCTGTATATTGGTTTTGTATCCTGTGACATTACTAAATGCATTTATCAGGTCTAGTATTTTTTTGGTGGAGTCATTAGGGTTTTCTATATATAATACCATGTCATCCGCAAATAGTGAAAGTTTTACTTCTTCCTTACCAATTTGGATGCCTGTTATTTCTTTTTCTTGTCTGATTGCTGTGGCTAGGACTTCTAGTACTATGTTAAATAAAAGTGGTAGGAGTGTTTATCTGTGTCTTGCTCCATGATCTTCAAGAAAAAGCTCTATTTTTCACTATTGATTATGATGTCAGCTGTGGGTTTCTGTATATGGTCTTTATTATGATGAGGTATGTTCCTTTTAAACCTACTTTGTTGAGAGTTTTTATATGAATGGATGTTGTACTTTGTCAATGATTTTTTTCTACACATATAAAAATGATCATATGGTTTTTACCTTTTCTCTTGTTAATGTGATGTATCATTTGTTTGATTTGTGAATATTGAACCTTGCATTTCTGGAATAAATTCCACTTGATTGTGATCAGTACCTTTTTAAATGTATTGTTGGACTTAATTTGCTAATATTTTGTTGAGAATTTGAAAAGCAAATTAAAAAAAAATTACCACAATTTAAAGCCAAGAACCAGATGACTGGTGAATTCCACTAAACATTTACGGAATTAACATCAATTCTTCACAAGTTTTCCAAAAACTAGAAGAGGGATATTTCTCAATTTATTCTACGAGGTCAATGTCTCCTGGTAGCAAAATCAGGTATGTTTATGAATGCTACTAGCAGTTTTATATAAAATAGCAGAAAGGTGAAACAAATTCAGTGTTCAGCAACAGAATAAATTTATAAATTGTGATACATTTGAATAACTTAATAACATACAGTAATCATTCATAAGAAAAGGTAACTGCAGAACAATATATCATTAGAAATTAGAATGAAAAATCCTCAACAAAATATTAGCAAACTGAATCTAGAGGTACATCAAATGGATTATATACCGTAACAAACTGAGACTTACTCAATAATTGGTTCAAAAAGGTTGGTTTAACAACCAAAATCAATTAATGTACTATAGCATATCAAGAGAATAAAGGATGAAAATGACATGATTATCTTAACAGATGCAGAAAAAGCAAATTATAGAATTTGACTTCCTATATTATTAAAAAAAAAAACCCTCAATAATTAAATGTAGGAGGGAACTTATTCAAACTTATAAAGTCCATGTACAAAAATCCCCACAAGTAACATCATACTATTGTCACTTCTTTTCAACATTTCACTGAAATTTTTAGCCAGGACCACTAGACAAGAAAAATAAATCAAAGGAATCAAAACGGGAAAGTAAGAAGTGAAAGTCCCTCTCTTTGCAGAGGACATAGTCTTGTATACAGAAAATCCTAAGAAATCCACTACTATATAGTAATACTATTTACTATGGTATTTATAGATGCTACTATAAGTAATAAACAAGTTAAGTGATGTTGCAGGATATAGATCAACATACATAATCATCTACAGTATTTCTATACACTAGTGATAAACTTGAAATGAAATTGAAAAAAATTCATTTAAAATAACACCAAAAGTAGTAAAATGTTTAGGAAAAAAAATGTAACAAAATAGGTGCAAACTGGTTCTCTGAAAACTATAAAACATTACTGAAACTAATGACATCTAGATAAATCTGAGCAGAAATTAAATGGAAAATTACTTTAAATATATAATATACTTAATTGACTCAATGAAAATATATCTGTAATTGTTAAAGTGTTTAAATTTATAATTGAGCATATTTCAATGAAATATGGCCTGGAAATTTTCAAAAGTGAATTTAGTTAAATGTACAAACATTAAAAACAGAAAAAAAAAAAAAAAAAAAAAAACAAAAAACAAAAAACAAACCTAATTTCAAGAAAGATAAAGATTAGATCTCTTTGTAATGTATGTTTGGTATTAATATAGACTTGCTATCTTAAGAATTATGGAATAAGAAAGGAAATGTGGGGTGGATGTTAATTTTGAAGTTAAGATATAAATATCAATATTTTAATAGTAGTAGAAAAAAAAAGAACAAAATTAGTCAACCTAGTCAACAGTCAATACATAGGAAAACACATGATTGAGTGTGGTCTATCCAAGAGATTCATGAATCCTTTTTTTTTTTTTTTTTTTTTTAAGATTTTATTTATTTATTTTAGAGAGAGAGAGAGAGAGAGTGGAGTGAGGAAGGGCAGAGAGGGAGGGACTGGCAGAAAGAATCTAAAGCAGACACCACACTAAGCACAGAGCCCCATGTGGGGCTTGATCCCACGACTGCGAGATCATGACCTAAGCCAAAACCAAGGGTTGGACACTTAGCCAACTGAGCCACACAGGTGCCCTGAGATTCATGAATTCTTTTATGTTAGAATATATATAAATTATATCCACAATATAAACATATAAAATGCTGTTAAACCTCACGATTAATTACAGAACTTTAAGCCAAAGGTGATATTACAATCAAGAAATAAGTTGGTTCAAATACCAAATTTGTATTTAAAAATTAGGTTAC